>NC_060123.1:582089598-582392629 GCF_021461395.2 Schistocerca americana | reverse complement strand
GCATGCTGGAGAAATATTGATCGTTTTTGTGTTTTTTAAAGCGCCCTGGAAAATCACTTCTGTAGCTCTCACAACAGAATATTTTATGAACACAAAGTAAATTGCAGTGTGCTCCAGTTATATTCTTAAATCTGGTGCGGGTTGTGCTGTTACATGTTTTTAACTGAAATTGCCATATTTAAGAGCAATTATTTTACAACTAACAAATGTGTGGACCTCAATTAGATTCACAGTTTTTGGATAACTAACTGCTTGCTGCAAACTACAGCTTGCTCATTCTGGTCGGAAGTGCTTAAGCATTGTGCCCTCTATCTCGATTAATTTGTCAAGCAGAATAATTATCAGTAACACGAAATCCAGTACAGTATAACCGACAGGTGCAATATAATAATCGTTAGCTATACAACTGAATACACTTAAGTGTTTACACTCAGCAGTTTGGCGACGTACAGGAAGATAATTATGGGCCCTGTGTGTGTTGTTATATATATATACTTCAAAAAGTTAATCGGGAAACATAATGTGATTGAGCAGTGGGTAATGGGGCCCTTTGCTCATAATGGCATGATTGTTCTGGATTGGTCAACTACAGGGTGATATCGCCGTAGGCATAAAAATGTCCAGCAAGCTGCACGTAAGGGAGGCGGCCCCGTTCCGCTGGTGCCCATGTACAATAGACGGAGACGCAAACGCACATTGACGAAGCCGAGGCCTCCGTCTCGCAGGGGGAGGGTGAGAGTTTCTTAACGGGCCTTAAAGAGCATTCGAATGTGGCCGGCAGGCTGCGTGCATTAGTCGTTGGGAGTATCTGTGCGATGTGCACCATCTTGAACGCCACATGTTGATCAAGGTATTCGACACGCTGCAAAAAATCGACTCGGTGGACGAAATTTTGTCACATTGCCGTGCGGATAATTTGGAGAATACCCCAAAAATAGCCGGTCACTGTGTCCAAGTGGTTATAGGCGCTTCAGTCTGGAACCGCGCTGCTGCTACGGTCGCAGGTTCAAATCCTGCCTCGGGCATGGATGTGTGTGATGTCCTTAGGTTAGTTAGGTATAAGTATTTCTAAGTCTAGGGGACTGATGACCTCAGATGTTAAGTCCCATAGTGCTTAGAGCCATTTGAACCATTTTTACCACAAAAATTGATGGCAGAGGAGAGACGCACTGTGGAGGCGAAAACGATACCAAGGTTTCGTAGGTTAAGCTTACTAGGCAGTTTCGTTAACCACTTGGCCAGCCAGATAATGTGTTCATCGCAACCGCACGGACTATCTAGGTACGCCTCTCGGCCGATCCACATTCCCACCTAGCGCCACCTATCTGTAGGCTCTGTCAATGTCCTCCATTCTCGCTACTTTGGGATCCCCGGAGGAAGTCGGACATAACTGTACATCAGCACTGACTATGGTGGTTTCATTGCCCATTGAGGCGAATCAGCTGTATGAATGTGTCGAATCTGTTCTTTAGGACACAGAAGGGGAAGGGACTATTGATATTAGCTGCATCAGTACTTTGTGTGGTATCAGTGGCGACGAGTGAAAATGTGGACCGGACTGGGATTAGAAACCATGTTCTCTTGCTTAGTTCTTTATGTTTTTTGTTCATGTCTCTTGATCACTTTCATTTTTTAATTTTTTACCCTCCTCACTTTTCTGTGCCACTTCCGGCGTTGGCCCCTAATTACGCCTATCCCAAAAGTTCTACCTAATCGAAAGAAGGAGGAAAAGAAAGAAGGGACGATATGAAATGAATGAAACAGAGAAGAATTTTTTTTTTTACGGTGGAGTGAAGGCCGTGAATCCGCTCATACCCATGGAGAAATCCATGCACGTCTTCTCGAAAATAAAGGGGAATACCATTGCAGATCGCAGCATCAAAAATAAAAAAAACAGTGCATCAGGCCAGACTAACTTCCCATTTTGGCTTACAGACAATGGTGTAGTGTCGTTCGTTCGCGTAAGTCCGAAGATTGGGAACACTCTTCTCACGAGTTGAAAAAAGGATATTAAACTGCAAGGCCATGCTACCAATACATAGAGTGAGTCTTCGTCTGCAAGTAGGACAACTCATCCAGAAACAACATCATGTGTGGTGTAATTCGGTTTGGAGTGCCACATGTGAGGAATGCCTGAATTCACTGGACCAAGAGCCAGACATGTACTGCTGTGCCACAAAAGAAGCGATGGTCGTTCCTATCTGGCACCCCGCATGCAATTCAAAGTGGCCAATGGGCAAGGTGTACTCGGTGGAGACGAGAACGATTGTTTCCCATTGCCTGTGACGTACCATGTGGAACGCACAGTAGTGTCAAGAAAAGGGGCGTTCACCACCCTCCACATACTGCACCACCTGTGGTGTCGGTACTTCTGTTCTATCACATTGGGGGCATGGCTAGTTGCATCTCAGTGTATATCACCTTCGCCGAAAACAAGCGCACAGAAGATAGCTGTCAGCCAGAAAAAACAGTCTGCTGTGGTAGTAGGGCGTTGGGATACTCGACAGCGTCACTGTAGGGGCCAACAAGGCCAGGTTATATGCATCAAGTAATAAGCTGGCAAGGACATCGGTTAACGCCGGAACATCGTCGACTGTGAGCGAACAAACTCGGCCTGAGCGCTATGTAGAAAATGGAAAAGACACACACCCTTCGACTCAGTGGAACGGTGATGGACACACAGCGGACTTTGAAGATCATCCTCTGGCTAACAAATGAACCCATTGCAGCTAACACAGGGCGAGACAGTGCGAATGGGATCGGAAGGTTTTTAGACACATGAGGGATCCATGACACTATGTGAGTGTTGACACAGTGCGTACATTGCAGGAGGGCAGCGGAATGGAGACGTTCAGCGAGTCCAAACCTGATCCGTCGCAGCAGCAGTCTGCAGTGCTGCAAGTAAGCCATGAAACTGACGCCAAGGCAACGTAAGGCATCAGTCATGTTTAATGCATCAACACTCCCCTCAGGCATGCCTGTACCGGTAGATATTGCCCTCAATTTGCATACATTAAGGGAGCTGCCTGACGACTCGTTATAGATCGCCACTCTTGCGAGCACTGCCTGGTAATCGTCGGCACTTTGTAGGCAAAGGACCAAATCGTCCACACAGGCAGTGTAGCAAAGTCGATGTCCACTCAGTGACATCCCCGTCAGTCGCTTGCGTCGGCCACATAACAATGGTTCTAGGGCGAAGGTGTACACTAGCGCTGACAAGGTTCACCCCTGTACCACTGAGTACCTGATCAGGATCGACTATGTGAGCCGGCCAATACACGGCACACGAGGTGTCGCTCCATCCACGAGACGTATGACCTCCTCGACAAAAGCTTCTGGGTATCCAATATGACGGAGGACAACCGTAATGAAAGACTGATCGACCCGATCAAATCCTTGGCTGAAGGCTAAGGCGCCAAAGCTATGGGCAAATGTTGAGCTCGAGCGAGGGCTATCAAATCCCAGTAGCGGCAGAGCGTCGTATGAATGTTGTACGCTCTGCCTAGCGAGAGCTGACCATAGGAAACAACATTACAGGCTGCCCTCTCAAGTCGCGGCGCCGAAAGACGAGCAAAGACCTTCATGTCGCTATTTATCAGGGTCAAGGGGCGATAAGCACTGATGTGTGGACCCTCAAGGGGTTTGTGGAAAGAAACAATGAGGCCAAATAGAAAGATATCATGGGCCTTTACCGCAGGAGACATCAGTCCTCCGCAGATAACAGTCCTCCTAGGTACTACGAAATGTTGGAAATCACGATAAAAATCGTTGGGTATACCGTCAGGGACATGTAACTTGTTAGCATCTCCTACTTGAGCAGCATTGAGGACTCCGTCTTCTGTGATTGGGGACTCGAGTTCCTTTGGAGTTAGGAATAAGTGGGTGTGACGTCACGTGTGCTGCACTGCTGTTGAAATAGCTCGTTAATATTTTATAAATTTTACACTTCATTTACTTATTTTAAAGTTTATTTGTTTTAATATTTGCCGTAAAAGTAACTTATTGGTGGATTTTCATTAATCTCAGTCTTTCTTCCTGTGTTATTGACTCGAGTGGTCTATTATTTGTGAGTCTGCTTTCGTCGTTCGTCCAAGCCTCGCGCCTCAGTAGTGTGTTTACATTTTGCGGCGCGCACTGCAGCTGTAGCGGTTATAAGCTAAGTACTGACAAACTTATTTGTGCTCTGTAATACAGTTATTAAATGTAATAGATTTCAGCGGTGTTGCGTGCCGTTTGTGGCGAAATAACGACTTAATAAACTTTTGTAATCGTTCGATCGCTGTGTTTTATAGAGTTTTCAGTGTGTTGAAGTCGGTTAGTAAATTTCGTGCTTTAGTTTTCAACTGACGTTTATTATTCTTTCTAGTGAAATATTTCAGTAAAATTTTCATTTTGTGTTTTAACTTCGCTTAGTGTTACAATGGTCGTTTTAATTTTTTGGTTGTAGCTAATAATTTTGTGAAGTTTTGCTGGTATTGGTATCGGCTGTGTTGTAATAGTATTAATACAAGTAGCTGCTTTCTTAGTAGGCAGAGAATTTCTAGACCATTATTGTTAGTTCTTATATACTTCTACTGGTGTAACTGAACTTTGGTAACGTAGACGTATAGTTTTTTTTTCAGTAACTGTAAAATTTACCATGAGTGAAAAGTGTGGGCTCTGTCGTAGGTTTGTGAGTAGTGGATTACGGTGTGGGATTTGTTCAAAGTATTTTCATTGGGGGGAATGCAGTGGGGAAGCCAGTGGACATTTTACGGAGATCCTCTCCTGGGAATGTAGAATCTGTAGTAGAAACAAGTTAATAGAGAAGCAGGAGCGTAAGATCTGTGCCCTTCAGGTGCAGTTACAATGAGCAACGGAGGAACTAGATAGGTTGAGGAGGGTGAAAGGTGGTGGGGAATTGGAACTGGCAGTTGGCAAGAAGGTAGCTAAGAAGAGGAGGTATTCAGACAGTTTTACTTTGCATACATGCAATAGATACGACCAACTGTCAGAGTTGAGTGGAGAGGAGCCTCGTGTAGCCGTAGATGCAGGTAACTTGCAGCAGTCCTCAGCAATTAGGAGGCCGAAGTTAGTTGCAAAGTCTAGCAGAAAGAAGGTTCTGCTGCTAGGTAGTTCCCACGGTAGAAGTGTGGGCCAGCAGTTGCAGGAAGTGTTGGGGAGTGAGTACCAGGTCACCAGCATTGTGAAGCCTAGTGCAGGGTTGGCTCAGGTGACTGAAAGCATAGGGGAGATATGTAAGAATTTTATGAAAGAGGATCAGGTAGTGATCGTGGGTGGAGCAGGCAACAGTCTCGATAAAGACGGGGAATATGATGTCAGTGGTGACTTGGTTAAGATAGCTACTCAAACTGGTGGCACTAATGTGCATTTCGTGCAACTGTTTCAGCGTCATGATCGGCCTCACCTTAATGCGGCTGTTAGGCGCGTTAATTTGGGGCTAGGGAGGGCACTGATGGCGGAGGGCATGGATCACATCTAAGTGGTGCCAGTTGGGACTATCAGTAGATGGGGTTTCACTAGGCATGGCCTGCACCTCAATAGGTATGGGAAGGGGAGGCTGGCTAAGCTTATAGGTGACAGTGTAGTGGGTGGTGGTGGTGGTGGTGGTGGTAGTGGTATCACTCATGGAATAATTCCTGTAGCAGTTGGTGTTAGAGCTGCACCTTTTTTTGACTGAAGTCAGCTGATAGGTATACCTGCTTAATGGAAGTGCCTCTAACTAGGGGCTCACCTCCAGAGGATGTAATGTTTCCAAGTAGAGAAGGAATTAGCATATTTCATCAAAATGTAGGAGGTATAAGAGATAAAGTTAGTGAACTGCTAAAGATAACTCTGAAATTATCGGTATACCAGAGCACCACTTACATAATTTGATAATTCAGAGACTTTCTTTGCCAGGTTACAGACTATCTGGCTGTTTCTCAAGGAGTTTTTTGCGGGGTGGGGGAGTGGCTCTGTACGTAAAAAACAGTATTTCGTTTGAGTGCATAGACGTATCACGACACTGCACTGATCAGATATTTGAAAGTTATGCAGGATTAGTTGAATTTAGTGAAACTAAACTTCTAATTGCTGTTGCTTATAGGTTCCCCTGACTCCAGCTTCAGAGCATTTTTGCTTAAGCTAGAGAGGGTTCTTGATTCAGTTTGTAGGAAGTACCAGAAAGTAGATATATGTGGTGACTTCAGTATTAATTTAGTACATGATTGTGCAAGAAAAATAATGTTGGTAGAAATCCTAAATTCATATGATCTGATGCAAACTGTGTTTTTTCCTACTAGGGTGCAGGGGAACAGTAGCACAGTCATAGACAATATTTTTATTCATTCTTCAATACTAGGTGGGCATTCTATTAGCAAAAGGGTGAATGGCCTTTCAGACCATGATGCACAAATTTTAAAACTTAAAGGTTTTTGCACTCAAACCAGTGTCGTATTTAATTACAAACTACGTAGTAAAGTTAATCCAACAGCAATAGAGAGTTTTTCAAAACTTGTCAAGGAACAAGAGTGGCAAGATGTTTATAGTGCCGAAAATATAGATGATAAATACAATGCTTTGCATAACACATTTCTCATGCTCTTTGAGAGTTGCTTTCCATTAGAACGTTCTAAACGGGGTACTAGCAGTAATTGAAAACCCGGTTGGCTGACTAGTGGGATAAGGATATCATGTAGAACAAAGCGGGAATTATATCAAAAAGTTAGAAGTAGTCACATTCAAGCTACAGTAGACCATTACAAACAGTATTGTAAGGTGCTTAAAAATGTTATTAGCAAGGCAAAAAGTATGTGGTAAGCAAAAAGAATAGCTAATTCACAGGATAAAATTAAAGCCATATGGTCAGTTGTGAAGGAAGTGTCTGGTCAGCAGGACAAAGTTGATGATATAAAGTCAGTTTACAGTAATAATATTTCTGTTACTGATAAATCAGATATATGTACAGTATTTAACAACCATTTTCTGAGCATTAAATAAAAATTTAGTTTCTACAGGAAATCATATAAATTTCTTAGCAAATGCCTTTCCGAGATTTGCGTCTGAAATACTCCTCTGTGATACAGACAAGAGGGAGATTGAGTCAATAATTAAATCACTGAAGACTAAGGGCTCTCATGGTTGTGATGTAGTGTCTAGTAGAATATTAAAGTACTGTGCTGCACATATTAGCCCTGTATTTAGCCATATTTGTAATTTTTCCTTTAGAAATGATCAGTTTCCCGAGCAATGAAAGTACTCAGTAGTTAAGCCGCTTTATAAAAAGGGAGAAAGGGATAATGTAGATAATTTTAGACCTATTTCTATGCCATCAGTGTTTGCAAAAGTTATCGAAAAGGCTGTATATGTAAGGTTAATTGATCATTTTATATCACACGATTTGCTATCAAATGTACAGTTCGCCTTTAGAAGTCGTATGACAACTGAAAATGCTATATTCTCTTTTCTCTGTGAGGTACTGGATGGGCTAAACAAAAAGTTTCGAACGCTTGGCGTATTTTTGATTTAACAAAGGCATTTGACTGTGTTGATCTCACAATATTGCTCCAGAAGTTGGACCATTACGGAATAAGGGGAGTAGCTCACAATTGGTTCACCTCTTACTTTAGCAACAGGCAGCAAAAGGTCATTATTCACAATGTTGATAACGGCTGTGATGTGAGATCTGAGTGGGGTACCGTCAAGTGGGGGGTGCTCCAGGGATCAGTGTTGGGGCTGCTCGTATTCCTTATTTATGTAAATGATATGCCCTCTAGTATTATGTTGTTGTTGTTGTCTTCAGTCCTGAGACTGGTTTGATGCAGCTCTCCATGCTACTCTATCCTGTGCAAGCTTCATCATCTCCCAGTACCTACTGCTACCTACATCCTTCTGAATCTGCTTAGTGTATTGATCTCTTGGTCTCCCTCTACGATTTTTACCCTCCACGCTGCCCTCCAATGCTAAATTTGTGATCCCTTGATGCCTCAAAACATGTCCTACCAACCGATCCCTTCTTCTAGTCAAGTTGTGCCACAAACTTCTCTTCTCCCCAATCCTATTCAGTACCTCCTCATTAGTTACGTGATCTACCCACCTTATCTTCAGCATTCTTCTGTAGCACCACATTTCGAAAGCTTCTATTCTCTTCTTGTCCAAACTGGTTATCGTCCATAACTAGTATTATGGGTAACTCTAAAATATTTGTTTCCTGATGACACTAGCTTGGTAGCAAAGGATGTTGTGTGCAACATTGACTCAGTTTCAAGTAGTGCACTACACGACCTCAGTTCATGGCTTGTAGAAAATAAACTAACGTTAAATCACAGTAAGACCGAGTTTTTACAGCTCCTAACACAATTCAGCGAAACCTGACGTTTTAATCTCACAGAACGGGCATATCATGAGTGGAACTGAACAGTTCAAATTCCTAGGTGTTCAGATAGATAGTAAGCTGTCGTGGAAAGCCCACGTTCAGGATCTTGTTCAAAGACTTAATACTGCCAATTTCGCTATTCGAACGGTATCGAAAGTGAGTGATACTTCGACACGTAAATTAGTCTACTTTGCTTATTTTCATTCACTTATGTCGTATGGTAGTTTGTTTTGGGGTGACTCTTCCCAATCTACAAGTATTTTTTTGGCTCAGAAACGGGCGGTTCGGGCAATAAGTGGTGTGAGTGCACGAAGCTCTTGTCGACGTCTGTTCACGAGTCTGGGTATTCTGACATTGGCCTCTCAATATGTATATTCCTTATTGTCGTTTCTTGATACCAATATTAGCTTATTTCCAACAATAAGCAGCTTTCACTCGGTTAATACTCGGCAGAAATCAAACCTGCATTTGGATCGGACATCCTTAACTTTTGTGCAAAAAGGTGTGCAATACACTGCTGCATCCATTGTCAATAAGCTGCCACTCGAATTCAAAAATCTTAGCAGTAATCCAGGCGCTTTCAAATATAAACTGAAGAGTTTCCTCATGGGTCACTCCTTCTATTCTGTCGAGGAGTTCCTTGAAAAATTATGATGATTCTCATTGTATTGCTGATAGCGTTTGCTTAAACTTATGGACTGATTTTCTTTCAGGTTCATGAACATTTATTTTTATCTGTTATTACTTTTATGTTGCAAGTTCATGTACCGATACGTTCCATGACCTTGGAGATTTGCTCCTCAATTTGGTCCTACGGAACTTGACACGTAAATAAATAAAAATAAATAGATAAATTGCCACGTCCTCCGGTATCGTGCTCAATGTGAGCCAAGAGGCTTCAATAACGGTGGTGAATGAGGATGGCAAGTGCACGGACATGAACGGCGCGTCCAGTGCTGCGTTCTGTGTCATGTTCCCTGCCTTCATCATGAATAATGGTGTGAATCAGGGCCTGGCGCGGTCGTCGCTGTCAGCTACAAGATACAGCTTCCGAAGCCATATGGTCACAAGTGCGGGCTCGCATCACCTTCCCTTCAAGGTGACGGCGCGTGAGGGCTCTGATACCTGCTTTGTCGCTGTTCACTACAGCAGATCTTTCAGACGAAAACCTTAGCACAGAGCAGTCCCTCAACTCTCGGTAATAAAAGCTCAAGGATTACCTCCTACAAGCTGCCGAGTTTCTGGCGTACATCATCATGGCCCAACGGAGGGCAGGTTTTGAGGAGGACAGCCACCATGACAACCTTAGTGGTGACACGAAAATCCAAGTCACCTGCCGACAGTCCGTAGCCTCCACTAGACACATTCATCTTCCAAACACCCCTCCTCCCATGCCATACCCTGTGGCGATCGTTGATGATGCTCCAATGATACGCTGCATGGTCGGAAAAGGCGTAGGCCACATCTTCAACAATCTTCGTACATCCAAATTTAAACTGGATAATCGTGTGACATCCGCTGGTATAATTTTTATTAAAAATGAAACTCCTCCAGCTGTACTTAAGATTTCATTCTTATTTGGCTACTAGTTTCGACGTTGCGTCAACGCCATCTTCAGGCCTGTATACTTTGGTAATATCAACTGTGTATGGCTGAGTACTAGAAGTCTGCGGTAAGACCCATACATGCTCCACATGGATCACCGCCGACTTCTAGTACTCAGCCACACACAACTGACATCATCAAAGCGTTCGGGCCTGAAGATGGCGTTGACGCAACGTGGTGGTAGCCAAATAAAAATGAAATCTTAAGTACAGCTGGAGGAGTTTCGTTTTTAATAAAGATCTTCAACAGTCGGTTTCCTCCCAACAGGGAGGAGGGCATACAACAGCGACCAAAGTGATTGGTAGAATGTGTTGTGTAGTGTGTGAAACTGGGGTGATCACCATGAATGTGTCCCAAAGTGTCCACAAGGTGGAGACGAATCGACAATCATGGCCAGCTCTGGGCAAGGCAAATGACGCATTACCTGATCTTTAGGGTGGAGTGTGGAATTAAAATCACCACCCAGCATCTGTGCATCTTTCCACCCCACGAAAAGCTGTAAGACCGCCTCCAAAAAGGAGGCAGGGTGTTCACTTTGCCTCCCTGATCTCGAAGTAGTGTAGATGTTCTTAATTCGGATGCCTAAGAGGGTGACAGCCATGCCCCTCTCATCTGGAAGATGTTAGACGTCGGAGGCAGGTAACCCTTGACGGATTAGGATCACCACACCGCCATCGGATTACGATGCGTGGGAGACGAAAAGGATATACCCAAATGAGTTAAGAAAAACATCAACACGCACTTCTTCAAAGAGGACCTCGTCTATGTCTGCCACACTAAGTACATCATGCAGCATAGCCAGTTTATGCAGCACACCGTACCTAGGAAACATGACTGTTCCAGCGCTCCTGCTATCGAAAAATGGGATCCACCAGTGGCATCCAGCCGCGGCAGATCGCAAAGTCGGTTGAAGCCGCAGCGTTCGTTGTTACTATGTATCGGGGGGCGCAACGAGTGAATCGCGCCCTCCGACGGTATTCACAAGGCGTTCCGATTCCGTCTCTATGTCGTCTGCCTAAGAAACAGAAGCATAACCAGTGTGTTGTCCAGTTGCAGAAATGGCATGTTAACAGGGGGCGGAAGGGAAGGCATCACAGGCTACGGTGGACAAATCACTGAGCTAGGAGAGGAAGGAGGCAAGCTAAGCAGCAGACCTTCCGAGATCGATGCGTCGTCCGTCAGATGGCGCACCACTACATTTCTTGCACTTCCTCGGTGGCTTCTCTTCCTGGACGTGTTGTTCGATATCGGAGTGCCATTGGTCGTCATCTGACTCCACCGTACCGGAAGGGAAGCAGAGGTTGGTACGACTTCCGAGTCGATGTCCATTGCTACCGTAACATCGCTTGTTAAGTGCTGATCCGAGTGTGAGGGTGTCGTTTCCACCGGAGATGATGGAGAGGGCATCTGATGTTTCGCCACCCCGTCAGTGTCCATCAACGAAGGCAGATCGGAAGAGATCTGGCCCCCTTCATCCGACATCTTTAGAACTGAGGCGTAGGCGACAGCTAGCTTTGTAGGTGTCACGGGCGGTGCGATTTCTCCTACTGGCGTCTCAGTTAGACGCCTGCGGAGGCAATCCCGACCGGACGTGGCCCTTCTGGCCGCAGCCCGCACAAGTTCCAGGCTGATCGTCGTACACGACGACCGCCCGCACATCACCAATCACCAAATAAGATGGCACGTGCTCTGTCAGTTCAAGTTTGATTTGGCGCACGTAATTTAAAGCGTGATAGGATTCTAAGATCTGCAAATTTTCTGCAATGTGGCAAATGTCATTTCCGTAAGGTCGAAAGGCATATACGACCACGTTTTGCGGTATTTCAAAAGGAAGTTGAAAAACAAGCAGGGTGCGGAAGCCGAAGACTGCATAATCAACCGATACAGCTACGACGTGATCATCGGGTTGTTTAAATTTCAGTTCATGAGCTGAGTGGAACATTGCACAACATTAGAGCACATTTCTTCAGTCTGCAGCCCGCATCTCGTGGTCGTGCGGTAGCGTTCTCGCTTCCCACGCCCGGGTTCCCGGGTTCGATTTCCGGCGGGGTCAGGGATTTTCTCTGCCTCGTGATGGCTGGGTGTTGTGTGCTGCCCTTAGGTTAGTTAGGTTTAAGTAGTTCTAACTTCTAGGGGACTGATGACCATAGATGTTAAGTCCCATAGTGCTCAGAGCCATTTGAACCATTTTTTTTTTCTTTTCAGTCTGCAGTTTGATGTGCACGACGCTAATCCTGATGGAGAAGAGTATTCGTACACCGTCGTGAGATGCGAGCTGAAGTATATGACGAATGAACTATTCTGCTTCGTGCCATCGGAGCCGTGCTTGTTCCGCTTGAAATGTGATCTTCGCCGTCGCAAGACGGTAACATAACGTCATTGCCGATCAGAGCGTCAATGAATATAGCGATGTACCGCTGCTGTGAGGTGATTTACACGATGCGGAATCCGCAGCTATACTACTTATTACGTAAATTGAAGGAGGAGGGGGGAAACGGACAGGAAATGGAAGGGACTGTTGGTTTTAGCTGCATTAGGATTTCTTGTCACTTCAGCGGCGACGAGCGAAAATGTGTCCCGGACTGGGATTCAAACTTGGGATCTTCTGCTTATGAAGAAGTTGCTTCAACCACTGCACCATCCGGACACACCTGTGCGGAGTACCTCGGCACTCCTCTCCTTCCCACGTAGCGCCACCTACCCTCAGTTCCTGTCCACATACTCCATCATCGCTACTTTCCTATTCCCACAGAAAGTCGGACGTAATTGTGCATCCACACAGAATGTTGTGAATTCACTTCCAGTCGAGATGAATCAATTTTATGAATGCGTGATTTCTGTGTGTTAGCTGGAAACGTGGATCAGCCGAGAGGTGCGCCGATAAACACTGTGTACGGGTGGCATAGTATTAACGCCATTGTATGCTAAACAGGAGATCCCGAGACCAAATCCCGGTCTAGCACACATTTCACTCGCCGCTGACCCTACACTCAGTCCTGATGCAGCTGACCCTTCCCTTTCCTTTCCTTTTCCCCACCTCCTCCTTCAATTTATATATTTTGGACTATTTGTCTTAGCTGCTTTGCCCGGTTCATCCATATCTGGTTGTTGATATTACTTGAGAGAGATACAGGATGACGCCATGATGATATTAAAAACTTTCAGGGATGACAGGAATAGGTAAATGTATCTTTTGAGGTAAGGAAGCCTGTTCCGAAAACGACCGGGTAGAAAGTCATAAGCAAAAATCACCCAAATTCCGCCTTAGCCTCTCGCGGTGCTGGAACTAAAGGCACCAGCTTCTGATTCCTGATCATGACGTACAGAATTCCCGAAGAATACTCCCAAATACCCCGAGATAATTTTCCCTGTTGACTGACTGGTAACGGTGCACGTAACTTGTTGTCAGAGAAACCGCAAATCATAAGTTTACAGTACATTAATAAGGAATTTCATTTACTTGCTACAACAGATGATGAAAATGGCCTCTCCTAGCGTCAATGCAGGCACGACATCATCTCAGTGCCCATGGCTCTACAAGAACAACTGGTGACTCCAGGTGAACGTGCTGGCAACGAATCAGAACCTTCTCCACCTATCCACTTTCCAAGGAATGACTCATCCAGGTTTTCAGGAATGTTAACTCCAAATTTGGGTTTAGTTCTATCATTCTGGAGCCAAATATGTTGACGAATAAACAGTGGGAGATATTCTACTACTATCTTAGCAACAATAGTACCAGTACATGTATTACACGGTCAGAGGTATCAGAACCATTTTCTCTACAGTTTTCAGCTCCGTCATTTCCAGGCCAGGGTCCCTTACCTCAGACTGTCACATTTACCTTCCCTATCATCACTGAAGGTTTGCAACATCATCGCGGAATCACCCTGTACGTATATTAACGGATCATAGAAGTAAAAGTACGTCACGTGTAGTACTACTCACCGTGGATTGCAGGAGATACCAAAAGCATTGGAGATCCGTCCTGACCCAATCCACATCAACAACAACCCATAGGGGCGGGTGGTGGAAGTTGGATCCAAAGGGAGTAGATGCCACTCATTGATTTCCCTGTTATACTTAACAGCCAAAAGTGTAGGTTCGAAGTTAAGACTTCTATGCAGTATATGAGACGTTTTCGGATTTCACGGCTACTCTGTGATTGTCGTTGTTCTCCAGCACTCTTGAGGCGGGTGACTGAAGATTAGCAGGCTGCGATAGTCAACAGTAACCTCTCTCATCAACACACTGGTAATTTGGAAGCTGTCGATTCCACCGGTAGTTTTCGTCAGTAGACGTAGAATCGTTACATCCCTGATACGCTACCACGTGAAAGGTCCATTGTATGACAGTGATAGAAGCTGAAGAAATGAATTAAAGTTTGTACCACAGCCAAGACTTGAATCCAAGTCTCCTGCTTACTAGGCAGATGTTTTAGCCGTTATGCACCCGTAGCAGGATAGGTAACAGAGCTGCAGGGGCTAGTCTAGTAAAATGTCTTCTCTAACACAAACTTCATCTCACACCTTCAGCCTGTTTTCCCTTTTTTAAATCATCAGTATTGCTGAGGCTCTTCAGTATTGAAATAGCACCCCAGCTTTGTATGTAATGGGGAAATCCCGCCCGTATCACAGGCATAGGTGATCTACAGATCTGACAGAATTAAATTTTCATTGTAACGTATGAGTCTCAACTTCATCTGTGATAATGATAGAAGCTAAATAAATTATGTAGAATTTGTGCTACAGCTGGGGCATGAACCCAGGTCTTCTGCCTACTAGACAAAAGTGTTAGCCATTACACCACCATAGCTGTGTATGCAACACATCTTCACGGATTACTGTAGTCCAGTGCCCCCCTTAACACAAACTTCAGCTTACACCTTCAGCCTTACTAGCATCTTGCCCTTCCTACTCTTGACTGACACGCCGCCTGCAAGTACAGAGGAAATGGAAAAGTCGGGTGTGCCACAGAAGATCTCGCCTTGTCTCTCTCTTCCTCTTAATCACTTTCCTCAACATACATCTACATCTACATGGTTACTCTGCAATTCACACTTAAGTGCCTGGCAGGAGGTTCATCGAACCATTTTCATATTACTTCCCTACCATTCCATTCTCGAATGGCGCGTGGGAAAAAGGACACCTCAATCTTTCCGTTTCTCATTTTTCTTATTTTATTATGATGGTCATTTCTCCCTACTTAGTTGGGCGTCAACAAAATATTTTCCGCATTCGGAAGAGAAAGTTGCTGATTGAAATTTCGTAAACTGACCTCGCCGCAAAGGAAACCACCTTTGATTCAGGGACTGTCACTGCAACTCACGTATCATATCAGTGACACTCTCACCCCTATTGCGCGCTAACACGAAATGAGCTTCCCTTCTTTGCACTTTTTCGATGTCCTCCATCAATCCTACCTGGTAAGGATCCCATACCGCGCGGCACTATTCCAGCAGAGGACGGACAAGTGTAATGTAGGCTGTCTCTTTAGTGGGCGTTTCGCGTCTTCTGCCATGTTCGCATGTTCTGCCAACAAAGCGCAGTCTTTGTTTCGCCTTCCCCACAATATTGTCTATGTGGTCTTTCCAATATAAGTTGCTCGTAATTGTAATTCCTAGGTATTTAGTCGAATTGACAGCCCTTAGATGTGCGCGATTTATCGTATACCCAAAATTTATCGGATTTCTTTTAGTACCCATGTGGATGACCTCGCACTTTTCTTTGTTTAGTACCAACTGCCACTTTTCGCACCATACAGAAATTCTGTCTAGATCATTTTGTAATTGGAATTGATCGTCTGATTATTTTACTAGACGGTAAATTACAGCGTCATCTGCAAACAATCTAAGGGGCTGCTCAGATTATCGCCTAGATCATTTATGTAAATGAGAATCAGCAGAGGGCATATGACACTACCTTGCGGAACGCCAGATATCACTTCTGTTCTACTCGATGATTTACCGTCTATTTCTATTTTAGGAAGGGAATTCTCAAGCGAATGTGTGGAGTGCAGGTGGCCTTGGAAGGAGCGGCTCAGGGGGTGGCTCAGGCTATGCTCCGGTATCAACCTGTAGAAAGACATTGAGTGAGCGGCAATGGCTGAGAGGTGTGTGATTTCTGCATGAGCGGTGTGTTGGTTGCTCTGGTTCAGCTGCAAAGGACAGTGACTCGGATTAGATTTTTGGGATGGACAGTTCCTTTAGTGCCACGAAAGCAGACAGTTCAGTGTGGCGTCAAGTTGAAGGGCCTCACGGAGCTGTTGTGCGGGACAGTACCGCACGTGACGACGGTCAGCAGAGGCAGCGCTGCCGTGTGGAGAACAAGCTTTTGCAGCAGTCGCTGTCTTCTCTGTTCAGAACAGAAAGCGTTGTGACCGTACTGTAGTGCTCCACACTGTTGCTGGCTTGCCTGAAATTATCTCTCGAAATACGCAAGCGGGTTTAGGGGCGCCTCTCAACGTCAAAACACAACACTGTCCTACGTTTGGTATGAAGATCTATATTCTGAGGCGATAAGATATCACAGGTTGTAGCCAGCCGCTGTGGCCGAGCGGTTCTAGGCACTTCAGTCCGTAACTGCGCTGCTGCTGCGGTCACAGGTTCGAATCCTGCCTCGGGAATGGATGTGTGTGATGTCATTAGGTTAGTTAGGTTTAAGTAGTTCTAAGTTCGAGGGGACTGATGACCTCAGATGTTTCGTCCCATAGTGCTCAGAGCCATTTGAACCATTTTTTCACAGGTTGCACTGCTTACATTCTAAGTCATAACTTTTGATGTTAACTTCTAGGTGAATGTCTGTCCACCAAACCACTTGAACGAGCGTACGCGTAACCGAACACGGCGCGGATGATTGTTGATGATGCGAACGCCGAATAATCGCACTAAAGTTCTTACACTCGTCACGCGTACACAGGTTTCTTTTGGTACCAGTCGTCCTTGATACTAGTAATGTTATAACACTGTTCGTAAAGTTAATTTCTCAGTTCTCACTTGTACGAGCGTGCGCGTAACCGTCGTGGCGCGGCTGATTGTTGATAATGCGGAAACGTGATGATCGAACGCACGTCCTCACGCTCGCTACAAGACACTGGCCCTTGTTTGCTCTCCTTTATGCCGACTAATTTTTGCTGATTCACGTTAGTTCATTCTGAGAGACCGAACACGACGCGGATGATTGATACTGTACGGTACGACACGCAACGAGAGGATAGAGAAATACGTTATCGGCGGCACTGCTCATTTTTTTATTACTTCTTGACGAACTTTCCTCTGAATCATTTGCATATTTTATCACTTTATTGTAATAGCACTTGTAACAACACTTCAACTTCCATACTAACAATGCCTCTCACATGCAGAACTACCCACAACACAACATAACAGTTCCGTGTCCCGTGCTCGACTCTACAGACGCGGCTGCCCGCAAAGATATTCCACAACTAAGCCAGCGATATGAAAATACGCTTACAGCCTTCCGTTTGAGCTGGGGCAAAGTGTTGTGTGTGAACTGTTTCAAGTGTGGCCACTTGTAAACAATTTCCTCAAGGGAATCATGGGAGTACTGAGTAACTGGCTTGTCTGTATTTATGGCCCAAGGATCGTGAAACTGTGTACTGGGTAAGGGAGGAGGCCTGAATGGTCAGTACAAGCCGAGGGCGTCATTAATAGAATTTTATAAGATTTATTGTTTCTTGTGACGACTGATAATGTTGTTTCAGTTATTTTGAGAACTGATTCCGTACTTATTTCTCAAAGTATTATTGTTTCTCTCTAAGAGAATGAATCACATATTTTCAGTAGTTTTCGGAATTTATTCTGTACAAATTTATTGTGTATAAACCGGTAATACATTCATGTGCGCCAAGACGTGATACATTCATGTGCGCCAAGATTTTCTTTGTATTGCCGTATTTGAATGAACTCTCGTGTATGTAGTTGAATAACTATTTATTTAGACGTAATTTTAGGTAGCTTGGTACTGTTATTTACTGATGTCCATGTTCTTGGTATTGGTAGTTACGGTAAAACTAGTTGTAGTTGATCATAAATATTTTCGAACTTCATAAGTTTTCACTAATCTTGTATATACTGGGCTGTGTGCCTAGAGTCATAAATCACTGAATCACCCGTTGTAGATTCAGAATGTAATTGTTCTGTGTTTTACTGGTTCTGTTTGTGTTACGCATATTTTGTGTTCGAATATTCTTTCCCTACTTAAATATTTTGGGCCACAGAGAATTTTGTTTTACAAACAGTTCTTTAAGTTTTGTTACTTAAAACATTTTTTAATTAAATGAAATATGGTTAAAATGAACCCCACGTCCACACAATCCCTAGCCTTATCACCATTCCCCCTAGATCCCACGCTACCGTTGGATATGCAGAACGTAGATATATGAGCAGTCATCATGGCTCGTATTTCCAAATTTGGGCTGGGAAGGTTGAAAAGTGCAGTAGTAACGCTTTCCGCTTGACGCAACATTGTCTCGTTGTTGCATATGGCGCTCTGGCTGATGTTGACGAAATGTTCCGCAGGTCGTGCGGCTCAGCAAAGGAATCTCCCGCCACAGAATCACGAGCCGTCACGCGTTCTCCTGAGCAAAGATTTGTACGGCCATTAAATGCAAAGCCATCAGTTATCCGCCGCCGTATTCGAAGGGGCTGGAACAGCCACGAAACAAGCGGAGAAAAAGCAGGCAGAAAAAGGGAGGCAGTGTGGGACAGAGAACGCGGAATGAGAAGGGGGGTGGGAGAGAGAAGGAACCAAGGTGGGGGCCAGCTGAAATCCTTCCATTCGTCGCCGGCGGTGCCGCTGCGGTGCGTAACGTATATGTGGATATATCCGGAGACCCGCGCGTAAAACAAGATTTAAGTTGGGCGCAGAGTCTTTATATAGGAAGGCAGGAGGGCAATACGGCGACGCGATAGATTCCTCTTTATCCTGCCGCAAATCTGTCGCCGTCAGGCCACCGCAGGGGAGCCCCCAGCCGCCCCCCGACACGCTGCCACCACCACAGAGCCCGGGGATGGAACTCGATACCTGCCGTCCGCCCTGTAAACAAAGGGGCGAGGAGCAGCCAGCAACGCCGAACTGACAGGCTGCTCTCTGATCATAAACGCGCGGAGAGACTGCCCAGCCTAAGCCATTGGGTGAGAGCAGCAGAGCAGCAACGTAGATCCCCAGAATTCAGAAACTGAGATTAATTACGGGTAGGCGCAAGTGAAAAAGAGCACACCAGGGCCATCAATGTATATCCACAGCTGGCCGTTGAAATTACAGCACGAGGAAAGTTAGCAATAACTCAATTTTATACTTGTGCATATCGACTATAGCCGAGTTTCGCTACGATGTAATTCCAATTCAACTCTAGCTGAGAGTAAACAAATCGTACTGGCCGAGAGTGGTGGCGTAGCAGTGTCTCGGCAACCCATGATGGGATGTTTTTAATGGGTGAGATATCGAAAAAATGTGCTGGTCATCACAACAATAGAACAGCCTCTGTGTCGAAGTGGATCACAACTGGACGGAAAACACTCCGTTTTGCGTTATATTGTTGAAAAATGCTGGGCTTGTAACATACAGCAGGATTAAGCTGTCTAGATTTGAAATCGATAGCTTGTAAATCTAACAGTAAACAGAACCGAATGGTTAGAATAAACATATCGTTCATCAGTACATAAGACAGATTACAACATCCAGCTTTTTGCGGGTCGTTCTGTTGCCACTAGCGGCTGAACGGGAGTTTAGTGTTGGTCATTTAAAGGTGTGATATCTTTAGGAGCAAAAAAAATATGAAAGAGGTCATATATCAAATACACATGATGAATTTTAGCCACAGTAATTCAGGGAGGTCGGTATGGCCAGTGAACCTCCTTAGTGAGATGTTATTCCGTACTGTTGAATGTATTCTCTGAAATCAGTTAATAGTCATCTCCTAGACCTATTAAGGTTCGAGTTACAACAGTAAGTCTTTAAAACGGCTCATGAGAATTCAGGATGTACATTAGATAACCATGTAACTCTAGCACCATAAAATACAGTTGCAGGGCCGGTGCCACTGGGGGTGACATTGAGCAAAGTACCGTTATTTTAAAAATACTAAATCTCTAAAGTATGAAAAAATACAAAAAGAGGTCTATATTAAAGATGTATCGTGAACTTGTAACCATACTCTTTTTGAAAGATTGTTATGGGTAGTGAAACTCCTAAGTGAGATATTATTTTATATTGGAAGTCTGGTCTAGGAATAGCATCATTGACTGGTAATGAATACGTCATATATCCCAGGTTCTTAAATTCTGAATGAAACTTGTCAGCAAAGGCGGCCGAAGACTTCCGGTATAAGAAGTCACCCTTCTTCTGCCAAAGGCCATGTCAGAAACGCAGGAGTAGCGAGAAGAGGTTCAGGGCATTCTCTTGCCCTTGGAAAGGTAAACTGCATCTGCAAGGCAGAAGGATCAGCAATGATCAACGGCACAGGGATGCAGAAGGTAATAGAAACTGCTGAATTGAAGATTGGATAAGTGTAATGATGATCTCTCCATTGGCAAAGGATACCGGATTATCAGTCATTCATTCGGGAGTCATGAGAGAGGTGACCATGAGAAAAAGATCGAATAACCAACTAAAGTATAACCTTCTTAGACATGGAATTTCTGAAGTTTGAACGTAGTAGGAAAAGTAGAAAATCTAAAAATGGAAATGCAAAGGCCCAATCTAGATATAGTGCAGTCAGTGAAATAAAACGGAAAGAATATTTAATTAGATAAATATATGGTAATGTTAACAGCAGCAGAAAATTGTATAACAGGTGTAGGATTCGTTACGAACAGGACAAAAAATGGTTCAAATGGCTCTGAGCACTATGGGACTTAACTGCTGAGGTCATCAGTCCCCTAGAACTTAGAACTACTTAGACCTAACTAACCTAACGACATCACACATATCCATTCCCGAGGCAGGATTCGAACCTGCGACCGTAGCGGTCGCGCGGCTACAGACTATAGCGCCTAGAACAGCTCGGCCATCTCGGCCGGCACGAAAAGGACAGCAGGGCAGAGTGTGAGCTACTGTGTTCACTGACAGGGATTTTCCCATCAGATTCTACAGAAAACTAATACCGACAACGATAACAGAGGTATAGATGCCAACACCGCATGTAGAATATGAAGATATAGAGTATTCGAGCGTTATCCACGTTTAATACAGTATGTAAAGAGGGATGAAAAGCTAATAATCGTGGGGTACTCGAATGCTGCTGTAAGGGAAGGAACAGAAGAAAGGGTTATTTGAAAATGTGGGCTTGATAATAGGAATGAAGGAGCAGAACAACTAACTGAGTCCTGCAATAAATACCAGATGGTATTCCGTTCAGGAATCTCAGAGGAGGTGTTGTTCTTGGGAAAAAACTAGGAGACACGGGAAGATTCCTGTTAGATTACATGATGGTCAAACAGAGATTTCGAAATCAGACATTGGATATGAGGACGTATCCAACAGCAGCTATAAATTCAGATGATAATACATAATGATGACAAGAGTCTGAACTTCGCTAAGGATGTAGATACTACGATAAGGAATACCAAAATAGGCAGTTCAGTTGAAGAGGAATGGACATCTCTGAAAAGGGCAATCATAGATGATGGACAAATAGACGTAAGTACAAGGAAGGTAACTGCGAAGAATCATTGGATAACAGAAAACATACTTCAATCTGTTGATGAAAAGCCGAAGGTACAAAAATGTTCAGGGGAATTCACGAACACAGAGACATAAGTCACTTAGGAATGAAATAAACAGGAAGTGCATTGAAGATAATGTGAAATGGGTGCATGAAAATGAAAAGAAATTGAAAAAGAAGTGACTGTTGGAATGACTGACGCACTATGTAGAAAAGTCAAAACAGATTACAGTGAATTGAAAGGCAAGAGCTTTAACATTAAGAGTGCAATGGGAATTAGACTTCAAAAAAAAATATTGCTCATGTGTATGAGACCTGTACCAGATAGGACTAACAGGGACATTGAACGTATACAGAGAAGGGAAGCACGAATGGTCACAGGTTTGTTTAATCCGTGGGAGAGTGTCACAGAGAAACTAAAGGAACTGAACTGGCTCACTCATGAAGACAGAAGTAAACTATCCCGAGCTCAGTTTCAGGAACCGGCTTTCAATGATTATTCCAAGGATATACTACAGTCCCCTAGGTATAATTACTGCACGCACTGAGGCATTCAAACAATCGTTCCCACCGCGCTCCATCGTGGATGGGACAGGAAGAAACCATAATAACTGGTATAATGTGACGCACCCGCTGCCATGCACCTCACGGTGGTTTGCAGAGCATACATGTAGATGTAGATATGCAGAGGAGAGAGCAGAAAAGTGGAAACAGTACACTGAAGGCCTCTATGAAGGGGAGGTTTTTCTGCTGACTTAACAGAAGACGAAATTTGAGTCGATATGAATGACATAGGGGATCGAGTATTAGAGGAAGAACGTAAAAGGACTCTGGAAGAGGCGAAAGGGGCAGATGACATACCACCGGAATTTTATCCAAACGACTATTCAAGTTGGTGTGTAGAACCTATAAGACTGGCGACGTACCATCAGAATTTCGGAAAAATTTCCGAATATAACATTGTTCTTCACAGTGTCCGCGTACTATATTTTCTTACAGAACTAAATACTCCGTCGCCTTAAAGTACATTATGTAACTGAGCTCATGTGGGTAAAATATGAGCAACTGTTTGCGTAGTGTTATCACTATCAGCAATCACAGTTTATCTGCAAAGAATTACAAACAAAATAATAACAAATGATCAGAATAAAAAGATTAAACTTGTTCACATTCTTAAGAAATACCATCTTATTCATGACAGAAAATGATATAAGTAGAACATAAAATACTGAATTTGAAAACGTTCCGCTTCTCTTGCTCTCTTCACCCATAAAGTCTTATTTCATGACTCTTAAACCAAGGGTTAGCTATGATTACATTAAGCTCTGTGCAAAATTCTACCAGACGGCTTCCTGTTTCCTTGTTTTCCCCTTCCACATTCACCTACCACTTACTATTCAACTTATAAAGACTGTAAACAAGGATTTTATCTAAAAGTGCCGATATGAATCACCACATACATAAATCAGAGGTCTCAAATAGATCAAAATAATCAGACATAATTCAAGTACATTGTTGTATCATGTAACAATTAGGCGAAACGTATTTGGTTAGTAAGTAAAATAAAATGTAACAGCTGTTCCGATCTGAAAGAATCTACTTGCAACAGACGAAAAATTTCCTTAGACACTGACAAACAGTTACCACTATGTCACTAACAACCTCAAAGTTAACGAGGCGTTAAATTCCAACTATGTCCTACTTCGGAACATTTGAGTACATGGAGAGACATTTAAAGCAGGTCACTCAAGATACTTACAAAACGAGCCAACGGTGACATACTCTTCAGACAAATGTGCCTGCTAAAATTTTCAGACGGTGCAATCAAGTGATTTGAAAGATACTTGAATAGCAGACTCCAATTTTTTGTCTGTGGGGCACGAAAGTAGTTCTGGAAACATGTTATCTCAGATGTCTGTCTTAAGTCCACATTTGTTTCCTTTGTGCGTTAATGATACTCGTATTTCGTCACTTCTGCCCTCACGGAAATACCGTTTCTCTGCGGACGACCTCTATCTTTAACTAAGTGCCAGACTTAGAAACGTCAATGATTTGATCGTCACAATAAAACATGATCTCAAACGAAACTATTTGGTTCCAGACACATTTTCAAGTCTCAAACAGACTGAAGTGACGAACTAAAATTTGTTCTAAGACTGGGAGCCGGCTGCTGGGGCCGAACGGTTCTAGGCGCTTCAGTCCGGAATCGCGCTGCTGCTACGGTCGCAGGTTCGAATCCTGCTTCGGGCATGGATGTGTGTGATGTTCTTAGGTTAGCTAGGTTTAAGTAGTTCTAAGTCTAGGGGACTGATGACCTCAGATGTTAAGTCCCATAGTGCTTAGAGCCGTTTGAACGATTTCTATGACTGGAATTCGTAGTCATATCGCCTGCTCTCTAGCCAGGCACGCTAACCTTTGCTCGACACTGGTACAGTCGCTTTGCAAGACTGCACAGATCACCCTAGCACAGCTCCCACCTTAATCGAAATTCCCATCCAAGCCTCATCCCGTTTGATACCCAACCCCGCCCCACCCCCCTCCCGCTCGAACAACAATGCAGAGGCTCTCCAACTACATTGAAACAGTACCTCAGCATCGGACGAAATAGGCGCTACTGCCTGAAACCCAGACATAGGTGCCTTAGCCAAATGATGCTAAATGGTTGCAGAGATCTTAACAATTCTCAAATATCTATGATTTATGTATGCAGAGTGATGTGAGAAAGGAAAATGTATACCAAGGCCAGGTCTCCTGGTCTCCTGGTCTCCAGGTCTCCAGGTCTCCTGGTCAGTAGACAAATGCAATAAACACTAAGCACAGTGGTTTTGCACAGACTACCGCAGCACAGCTCCCGTACATACAAGTACATAAACAAACAGAAGTGGAATAAGAACTAGGAAAAGTTGAAATCCATATTGCTGCCATCACTGAAACCATAAAGGTATTACGTGGGACGATCGAATTTCAGAACTATGGTATGCTCAATTGCGGAGTATTACGAGAACAAAGAGTTGCTCCTGTAGCCTCCATCAGGGTACGGGAAGTATTCAACAATAGATTACACTCGTGCATTTTTATAAATGAAAGACTAATAGTGTTGCGTATTAAATCTGAGAGACGATGCTTGCTTTTGCATGTTTCGAAAAAAGGAATAACCAAAATTACTACTTGTTCAAAAACTTCATAGTAAAAATAAATGAAAATGAACATGTGCTTCTCATGGAAGACATATACGCACTAGTGGGTAAGAGACATTTTAAGGATATGGTAGGTACAGAGGGTGAAAATACGCTGAACAACAACGGAAAGAAGATAAAAGAGTTTGCGATGCATAATAAATTAAGAATTACAAACAGCTTTTTAAATTAAGTGTGCAATTCGGAATAAAGCTTCAAAATAAATTATATTCCTGCAAATAAAATTCTATGGATAACAGAACACATTAGTCGTCATTCTGTATCATCAAAACGCTTTCTAGTAAGAAGGGACATAACTTCTTAATAAGATGGAAGAAACTACTAAATGCCCAGTCGAATGCAAGAACTTACAAAATGCACATACACCAAGACTATAGTATCAAACTATTATATCAAAATACAGTAAATGGGAAATGTCAGACGAAACGGAGTGGAGAATCGGCTGCTACTAAAGAAATTACGGCGCAGTAGGAATGAGAAAAAATAAATTTTCTAAAATAGTATTAACGATTTAAAAATATATAATATTATTATTTACTGAAAGGATTATGAAAGTATATCTGCTTTATTAAACTAAGATATACGACAAATTATACGTGAAATTTGGTATCGATATGTGAGTGAAGTACAACATGATATTTGTAGAAAACAAACCAAAGCATACAAAATTGTGACACAGTTGAAGAAACATGAATGAGATACTTTACAGCTAAGTATAATGTCTGAAACGAATGGCTAAAATGCATTACGTGAAGGACTGATAAGCCAGAACTAAATAACAATATTGGTGATTCAGTAGATCTGATAACAGTGAAAGAATTACTAAATGTGATGCAAGAAACAAAAAACAAAAATCCTCGAGTCACTGATAATATAAACAAAGAACTGATTAAATATGCATCTGATCAACTAAAGAATAGAATCTTGAATTTTATGAACGTTTCCTGGCTAAGAATACATGGGCCAGACGAAACGAGTGAAGCTTTTATACCTCCTATTTTGGAGGAAAGCGATATAGAAAATGTGCAAATAACTGAGGAATAAGTCTGGTAAATTCCTTTCACAAACTGCATGCAAAATTGTAAAAATAGATCAATACCAACAGTGAAAGTATGTATGTTATAAAGAAGATAGATCATGTTGTGACTGTCTTTTCTCTTTGACACAACTAACTGAGAAAAAAAGAGAATGTAGATACCAACTGATCATATTTTTATCGAATATGAAAAGGCGTCTGACAAGGTAAAGTGGAAATTGCTATGGGAAACACTAAATGAAATTGTGATTCCTGCCTTTTTTATCACAGAAATTCAGTCATTACAGAAAAGTAATAAAATAGGGAACCGAATCTGCCGATATTAATCGAGGACTTAAACAAGACACATCACTGTCACTCACCTCTGTCAATATTTATACTGATGATCCCATTCATAAATGGTTGACTTCATTCAATGACACATTAAAAAGTGATAATTCTAATTCCAAGACGCTGCTGTTTGCAGGTGACCAGCTTGTAAAAGGATAATGTGAAGAAAACACTCAAATTGCATTACTACATGAACTGAGTCAGATTGTCGCTGAATATGGTATGAGAATATCGACAAATAACACGAAAGTGATGTCATTTCAAAGACTGGAACCCATAAGAGCAAAAACTGTTATAGATGGACAAATAATTTGAACAAGTAAGAGAGTTCAAACATTAACCTTACCAAGTCAAATGATGCAAGCTAGAATCAGGTTAAACATAGTGCATGGAAAGAAATTTTAATTAAACATCATGAAGTAATCGCTTTGCCTTTATTGCTGAATGGTAACGAAAGTTGCACCTGAACATCTGAATTGAATCCTCACAGATGAATTTCTCCTGCTTTTTAGAAGGGTACTCACTATTAGACAGTAAAAGAAACCGCTATAAACAAGAATTAATTGTTGATTACAAAAGTAACTGAAAAATACGGACTGAACTGGAACATATGTCTAATAATAGGACAAGTAAAGCTAGAATACAATGTAACCCAATAGGAAAGAGAAACTTTGGACATCCCTTAAAGAGAAGGCCTGCTGTTCTAAGACGATAATGGTGGTGGTGATTATAAATACTCCGAATGATGGGTTGGTGTAGCAAATTGGCACAATAGCTTTCAAAAGGTATGAACAGCATTCGATACTATATAAACAAGCCAGACCAGTGTATATTGGAGATGAAAGGCTACATTTTTTCTTTCAACTTAGTTTTCACTTCAAGTGACAGAATTATACACGTTGTGAAGCGCGGAATAACATATTCCATACTGAACACTAACGAATGTACTTAAAAAAAAGTTGGAAAGGAAATAAGACATCCATACATCGCATCGGTAACACTAGTTTTTCTCGCCGGCCTACGAGCTGAAACAATTGGCTACCATCCAGATAAATACATCTACGAAGAACTTCGTAGCACTTCAATTTATATTAGATGTTAGAAAATTTTTCTGATTCAAAAATACTTCCATTGCTATTGTCCATGTACATTTAATGTTATCTCTAGTTTGGCCATCACCAAATATAGTGCAGAATACATAACAGAAGCCAGCTGCTACTTAAAGCATCTATTTTGTTGTTCTAGTTCTCATTTAGTTTAACTACATTCCATACTTGTTTGGATTTTGTTGTAGTTAATTTTATTACTTCAAATCCATTAACTGCTCTTCCAGCTTTTTTGCAGTCGCTAATCAATTTACACTGTCACTGGCAAACTTTAAAGTTTTTATATATTCTCCCTGAGTTCCTTTCCATAGTTACTTCTTGATTTCATTAATGCTAGCTCAGTGAAGAAGTTCAGTAACATGGAGGACTATACCTCTGTCTCACTCCCGTCTCTATTACTGCTACACTTTCATACTATTCGATTCCTATAACTAAGTCTGGTTTCTGTATAAGTTGGAGATAACCTTTTGCACTCTGTACTGCATACATACCACGCTTACACATTTATTGTAGTCGACACTGTCAAATCCTTCTCTAATTCACAATTGTTGTAAACGTAGTTTACCTTTCCACCAGCATATGTTGCAAGATGAGTTATAAAGTCAATATTGTCTCGGGTATTCCTGTGTTTCTCCAGAAATCATATTAGTATGAAACAAAAAGAATTTCCTTCATTCCAAAGCCTGATTAAATACTCGCTTTCAAATCTTGCAGTACCAACACTATATTACCCACTAGATTCAATTACAGCTGTAGAATACTAATGGCAGGCTGCTGTAGATACTCAAACGATATGATCGCAACAATTCGGTGAATCTGCTTCCCTTGATCGTCAAAATGTTTTGTTTTTATGCAGTCTTCTTACTCCTTTGTGTACTCACAATCTGTCGAAAATGTCGTATGCAGATGTGCAACAATACTTATTGACCAATAAGGTGAATCTAGAGGACCAAAGTAGCATCTTCGATAACTGGTATCGAGCTGTATAGGCAATATCTCGAATATGGGCGCTACCTTTTAGGTTACTGAAATGGTGGTGTACGGATATAAAACAGCTTAGTGAGTTCTGTATCCACATTAGAATCTGTACTTACATTCAGCCCATATGTTTCACAATAATTGCGGTATTCGGGTGTGAAATTGTAAAATTACGATCCACGCCCACCCTTTTCCCACTTCCTTCCTCTACCTAAAACCGAGTGATGGTGAAGTATTTTAATGAGGCATCCAATCAGAGTGAAGTTACAATAAGTAGAAAACTTAAATATAAAAAGACTAAGATGGCGAAACTACCTCAACTGTGCTTTGGAGCCCACGTCTAGCACCCGCCCTCTTTGCAGCCAATCATAGCGATCTACTAAAATGATGCATAGAAATGTATCACTTGAAAGACATAGGTAATTATGTATATGTGCATACCTCTAGCATTGTTTTGAAATGATGTCCAAAAATGGCGCCACATTCGAAGATACGCATTACTAGAGAAAATGGCTAAAATACAGTCACTGCATAATGCACCTGCTCCTTGCTCTTTCCCCCAGTCAGACCAGAGCGTTCTATTATTTTAGCAGCCATAAAAATGAAAGGGCCAATTACGGTGTAGCCTCATCCTGGCTATGCAAAGTGAAACAGATTTATCATAAAAAAGTGACATTTCCAGTATGTCCAAATCTGAAATACGTAACCTGGCCTGAATGACGTAAGACGCTGCCAAAACAGTTGTCGATTATGTTTTCATTACTGACTAGAAAAATTCAGTTACGGCCTGGCTCCTCATTCGCATCTGCGAATTTCGTTGGAAGCAATACATCCCACCATGAAATGTTACAATGTGTATAAAATACACACTTCATGTATAGTTGAGAACCAACATTTGCTAATACAGTGTAACTGACGAGTTAATAATATGTAGTTGTAGAAGATTAGTATTTTGTTAATACCACCCCACATATCTTCAAAAGTGGGAAAAAAATTAAATGCTGGTTTATGTCACTGCTGCGTCTCTTCACCAGCAGATGGCTGCACTAGTATATGTTCAAAGTTTGAGTGCTATACCACAGTGTAAGACTCAACAGAGGTTCACATTAGTTTTTCATCACATTTATGTTGCTTTTGATGTATCACAATATTCTTTTGAAGTCTAAAAGACTGCAAAAATAAGGCAACAACTCAAAAAAGTGGAATTTTTGCATGGAGTATCAGGTGTTTAAGCAGTTACCCATCTGATTTGTTTAAATGGTAACACTTGTAACCACCTATGTGGGGTGTGGTGGCCACTGCAGAATGAATGGTAGTCTTCCCGCAAATTTACCATCATTATTCCCAGTGGAATGGTGGCCAACTGGATTATCGTTTTATTTTCACTACTGTTGTCTCCACCGAACCTCATTCTCTTCATCTAATAGCGTGCAGATATATCCAGATCTGCCACATTTATTGTTCTCCTTCATCTTTAAATTTCTTCTCACGTACGTGCACACATCAAAAGAATTATATGCAATAATTCCACTTCTGCTTGATTCATACACCACAGTAAATTTTATCCCTCTCCTAGCAAAGCTTACTTAAATGAAGCAATGTAACATGCACTGCAGAGGGAACGGATGGCTGTAACAACATTCTCATCTATTACGAAACCAACAGAATCTTCCACTGTGTAATGGCAGAAGATGTCGTCTCGTGCTATGTTGGTGGCAGGCATTCTGATCATGTTCCTGTGCTAAATATATACCAAGATGTATGGTGAACTGCTTTTTGTGATTTTGTCATTGTTTACTTTGCTAATTCTCAGTGTCCCCTTAGGCTGTTTGTTAGATCTGCCGTAGTGCTCTTGTGTGTTTCTGCAACTAGTTTTTACGTTTTTAGACGAAGCCGGTGTGTGGTAAAAAGATCGAATTACTATCGTCTACAAATCTGTCAGTAAAGTAGCGTAAGTGCAAGGGTTTCAATAAGTGATACATGCAACTTAAATCGAGAAATATTTCACCTTTGTAGAGGTTGAAAAATGTGTACAGCAATCGAATTGCTACAGAGAGCTGCTTAACCTAAAATAGTTTATCAGTTGTGTTAATGTGCAAGCAGTGTGTGCTTTAATAAGTAATACAGAAATTTTAAAGGTGAAAATATTTAATTTTAAGTTCTGTAGTACTAGAAAAATGTGGGAAATTTTACATTCTTCGAGAAATAATAAACAGTTCACTTTTCTCAAAATTTCATGGATATATGTAGTTATAGTTGCGCATTACAATAAGAAAGTTTCACACGTGTGCATGGTTTTATACTGCATAATTGATAAATAATTTTACAATGAATTTGCTTTCTAGGTTTTGTCTCTGATGACTTTGTTATCGTTTTTGATGACATATCGCTCTCACGGTCTATGGTCGTGTTGTGTGTGTACAACCAAAGCAGTCATTTTCCGTATATATCGTAATAAAACACCTTTTTCATTCCTTCCTGAAACTTTGTTTTAGTTTAAGTGATAACAACTACTTACTCATTCCTTCCTAAAATCGCGTTCGGCTATATTGTGGCTTGGTGTTTTACATCGCGTATTTCTATTAAGTGTTAGTATGAATTAGTAGCTGATTATAAGAAATACAGTTTGTAAAGTTTGAGAGAGCCTTAATTTCGATTGGTAAACGTTTTACAAAGCAATATTTCTGATCCCAGTAGTTCGTTTCGTACTTAGTCTCGACTGAGCCCAGTTATTTGTCATGACTGCCGGTTAGTATTATCCGTTATATTTTTCAAGGGATAGATAACCATCACCCGACCTAAATTAATGGTTAAAAAAGGTGGGTGATGACAGTCCAGAACGTCAGATTGAACAGCTTCCACATATTTAGATACGGTTGTAACACTTATATATTTAATTTCTGGTTCTTATGCCATGGCTAAATAATTACATTCAGAATGCCCATTTCTTTATGTGTTTTCATAGTATTTGAGCATGAACAGGTTACTTTCAATCTCTTAGACCTAACTTTAAATGATTCCTATGTGTTGTTTTTCTTAAACCTCAAGTGGTTAAGTATGGAAACAGCGTTAGAGTTCACATTTATGTTTTGTACACAATTTCGACGAAAGTGCTTGTGTGCATGAGGAAAATAACATCATAATACTTTACGTAAGCATTGAGATTCTCATTGTAATCAGTGCACCTCTTTGCTTTGATGACGCAATTTTTCAGACATTTTAAAATGACAAGAATATTTTGAAATTTACAAGCGTCGTGAATGTGGTGAGTAACTAATCTCAGTCCTTGTGGCATCTTACACTATGGTATGCCAAATGAACTTTTACATTTACTAGCGCAGCCGTTTGTTGGCGAAGAAAAGCAAGAGGGAATAATAGGCAGCTGATTTTATTTCACATATTTCAAGATATTTTAGTATTGTCTAAAGTAAAACTCATCTTTAACAATTATGTATTGCTAAGTAATTAATTATAAGCAGACATCGGTTTTTAGCTATACGTGAAGAGTATGTTTTATAGTCATTCTAGTGTTTCATGGCGAATCAAAATGCAAAATTGCGACTAGGGAGTTAATCCATACGTGATTTCTTTAGCCAGTAATGAAAATATAGTTGACACAATTTTTGGTTCCATTTTGGGTAATTTTAATCTGCGAAATACTGCAAACGTGATTTTATTGATAAGTAATTCAATCTCGATTCCAACAATCGTAATTTTCCAGCATTCTTGGAAGTGTGAAAGTTACTGGTAACGATGATAAAGAAAATTGCTCGCCCTTTGTGAGCTACTACATGCCTAATATAATCTGCAAAATTTGCGGGGTGTTTACTATATTTGTGCAATGTACGTGACACATATAGGTAGCAGTTTTATTTTACAACAGTTGTAGCTGGGCGCCGGAGTATGGCTTTTGTTATGAGCAATCTGCTGCCTTTTCCGTACAGAAAATACATTACATTCATGAAGTACAATTAATACGTCAAAACATTTTTCCGTTTATAATGCTTCCAAGGAATACCATGTGCTGCATTATGCTATTTACAGTAACTTTCAGAACAGTTCTTTTATCCGTAAGATATTAATTTAATAGAGAACGTAGTATTTTGCACTCAATAAATTTTATAAGAAATTACCGTACAAACACCAGATGCAGCACGGAACCAAGTACATGTTTCATCATCGAAATGTGTTATTCAGAAGTGAAACATTACAGTGAAACCGTTTGCAGTACACACTCTTACTTTCATACCAATTTTCAAATGTTTATTTGCTGTCACTAATATCAAAAATCCCATTCATTTCTTTTAACGAATCTGATTGAATCTGTATGTGTTTCGAATACAGTGCTATTGCGTTTGAGTATGATCTAGGTGTGTGAAAGGTGGGTGTTTATGGCAAAAATTCACTTGACGCCTTCCTGAGAGACAGTCTCTACTCATTCCAAATTAATAATGTAAGTGTAAACCAGATGCGGCTTAAATTCAAAGAAACAGTATCGGCAGGAATTGAGAGGTTTATACCAAATATATTAACAAACGACGGAGCTGATCCTCCTTGGTACACAAAACGGGTTAGAACACTGTTGCAGAAACAACGAAACAATCATGCCAAATTAAACAGACCAAAATCCCCAAGATTGGCCATCTTTTACAAAAGCTCGAAATGCAGCGCGGAGTTCAATGCGAGATGCCTATAACAGTTTCCACAACGAAACTTTATCTCGAAACCTGGCAGAAAATCCAAGGAGATTCTGTATGTATGTGAAGTACGTTAGCGGCAAGAAACAATCAATGCCTTCTGTGCACGATAGCAATGGAAATACTATCGAAGACAGTGCTGTCAAAGCAGGTTTACTAAACACGACCTTCCGAAATGCTTTCACAAAAGAAGACGAAGTAAATATTCCAGAATTCAAATCGAGAACAGCTGCCAACATGAGTCATGTAGAAGTAAATATCCTCCGAGTAGTGAAGCAACTCAGATCAATAAAAGCAAGTCTTCTGGTCCGGACTGTATACCAATTAAGTTCCTTTCGGAGTATGCAGATGCATTAGCTCCATACTTAACATACGTATACAACCGTTCGCTCGACGAAAGATCCGTACCCAATGACTGGAAAGTTGCACAGGTCACACCAATATTCAATAAAGGTAGTAGGAGTAATCCACTAAATTACAGGTCCATCTCGCTAACGTCGATATGCAGCAGGATTTTAGAGCATATATTGTGTTCGAACATTATGAATTACTTCCAGAATGAGATTTTCACTCTGAAGCGGAGTGTGCGCTGATATGAAACTTCCTGGCAGATTAAAACTGTGTGCCCGACCGAGACTCGAACTCGGGACCTTTGCCTTTCGCGGGCAAGTGCTCTACCATCTGAGCTACCGAAGCACGACTCACGCCCGGTGCTCACAGCTTTACTTCTGCCAGTATCTCGTCTCCTAACTTCCAAACTTTACAGAAGCTCTTCTGCGAACCTCTGCTGTGAGTACCGGGCGTGAGTCGTGCTTCGGTAGCTCAGATGGTAGAGCACTTGCCCGCGAAAGACAAAGGTCCCGAGTTCGAGTCTCGGTCGGGCACACAGTTTTAATCTGCCAGGAAGTTTCATATCAGCGCACACTACGCTGCAGAGTGAAAATCTCATTCTGGAAACATCCCCCAGGCTGTGGCTAAGCCATGTCTCTGCAGTATCCTTTCTTTCAGGAGTGCTAGTTCTGCAAGGTTCGTAGAAGAGCTTCTGTAAAGTTTAGAAGGTAGGAGACGAGATACTGGCAGAAGTAAAGCTGTGAGTACCGCGCGTGAGTCGTGCTTCGGTAGCTCAGATGGTAGAGCACTTGCCCGCGAAAGGCAAAGGTCCCGAGTTCGAGTCTCGGTCGGGCACACAGTTTTAATCTGCCAGGAAGTTTCATGTTTATTAAATCCTTTGCTGTTGTGGGGTGTCACACATAGAAAAGACCTACAGAGCTGTGGAGGACTGATACAGAGGTCACAAGCGTCACACACGCTCACAACAGCTGAGAAACTTCTCGGTAGTCCTTGGTGTCATTCATGCAGTGGAATATAGCAACGCAGAGATTCTGAGGTGCATTTCTAGTTAGCAATACACTAATGTTAAGGGAACTGTTAATATTAAATTAGCAAGTGGTCTTATAAACCTAGACTTCTTGTTTAAAATCCCCCGGTAATCTGCCCTCTCACTGTTCGAACAACGGAGATACAAAGTAAGCGTTACTTGTTCTCCCGTAGTCAATTAATATATCGCTCTGGTTATCTGTTTGTGCGGTGGTGCTAGTTCTTTACCGCAAGTGTTGTCTTTATGTACAGAGTGTTTCAAAAATGACCGGTATATTTGAAACGGCAATAAAAACTAAACGAGCAGCGATAGAAATACACCGTTTGTTGCAATATGCTTGGGACAACAGCACATTTTCAGGCAGACAAACTTTCGAAATTACAGTAGTTACAATTTTCAACAACAGATGGCGCTGCAAGTGATGTGAAAGATACAGAAGACAACGCAGTCGGTGGGTGCGCCATTCTGTACGTCGTCTTTCTGCTGTAAGCGTGTGCTGTTCACAACGTGCAAGCGTGCTGTAGACAACATGGTTTATTCCTTAGAACAGAGGATGGTGCCCCACTACGATTAATAGTGAGTAATATTGGTGCTGCGACCTATTCTACAGCAAAATATGTGGCCTCATTACTAAAGCCGTATGTGGGCAAGTGTTGCCACCATATACGTAATTCCAAGGATTTTGTCAGTCGCTTGAAGGAAGTTAAGCTTAGCAGCTCGGATTTATTAGTCAGCTTTGATGTGGTCTCACTTTTTACCAGAGTGCCTTTAATGGAATCATTACATCTTATTGGTAACTTATTCAGTGCAGAAATGACGGCCTTGTTTGAACATATACTCTCCTCAACGTACTTTTTATTCAATGACGAATTCTTTGAAAAAACAGACGGCGTCGCCATTGGGAGCCCTTTGTCGCCTGTGGTAGCTAATCTCTTTGTGGAGGACTTTGAAGAGAAAGCACTTGAGTCTGATGTTTTAAAGCCTACGGTCTTCTGGCGGTACGTAGATGATACTTTTGCTGTATGGCCTCATGGCAGACAGGAACTGGAGAAATTCCTTCATCACTTAAACTCATTACATGAGAACATCAAATTTACGATGGAGATTGAAAAAGAGGGCACTTTACCATTTCTAGACGTGCTAGTACGCCGTAAAATTGATGGGTCATTAGGACATTCTGTGTACAGGAAACCGACTCACACAGATCTGTATCTCCAGGCGTCAAGATGCCATCACCCAGCACAAACAGCCGGTGTTCTCAGTACCTTAATACATCGAGCGCATATAATATCGGATGATGAAAACCTCCACGCAGAATTAGAACACTTGGAGAAGGTTTTCAAAGAGAATGGCTACACTTCTCGCCAAATAAGGAAGGCCATGCGCAACTATCATAACAAGAAGCAACGCACTGAGGACGCAGATGACGACTTTAAATCAACTGCGTTCCTTCCATACGCTGGGAATGTGTCTTCGAAAATAGGCCGATTACTGAAGAAAAATAAAATCAAGGTTATCTTCCGTCCACCAGAAAAGAACCGGGCCCTGGTTGGATCCGTTAAAGACGATTTACAACTGAAGCAAGCAGGCGTCTACAAAATTCCCTGTCAATGTGGCTCTGCATATATTGGCCAGACGACAAGAACTGTCCATGAACGATGTATAGAACATGAAAGATACACCCGTCTGCGGCAACCGTCAAAATCGGCAGTAGCAGAGCACTGTATTTCATTGGGACATTCAATGGAATACAATGGAACAAAAATTTTAGCCCCGGTTTCCGGTTTTTGGGATTCCGTAATCAAGGAATCAGTGGAAATACGACTTGCCAATAATCTTATAAATCGTGACAACGGCTTTCAGCTGGATAAAAATTGGAATCCTGTTATTAAAATTATACAATCACAGCGGAATCGACAGTGTCATTCGATACTCAATGACTAGATGAACCTTTATTTTCACCACCGATGGCAGCACGTACAACTCGGCTATGCTGCGCATGTCAACACCTGACGCATGCGCTGTAGGATGCCAGTACATTTCGCATGCGCGAGATTCGGCATAAATACCGCGACTGCACCTGGGCTCTTTAGTAGTTGTGTACTCACCTGATGATGGCCGGACGTCTCTGGGCCGAAATAACGTGGCAGAATGTCGACGGGATCCGGCTGCATACCCGGAAATTATTAGAAAAAGAAATACGCCGGGAAAATTTCGAAGTCACAGTTAAACTCAAAACTTTCACAAGTTTTATGCGTTTGGAAGACGCCACGCATTAAGACAGAAGTAGTTGTTGACTATCGGGGCGCTTATTTGCAACATTTATACCATTCCATGTAACTCAATACGTAACGCTACGTATTAGGTTCCATTCAATATATTCCCTCTTGTCTTTTAGCATGCGTGTATATTTCCATCGACAGTGATTACGTGACAGAGTAGACGTATCATTGCGATTATGTCAGAGCTTTCATACTAATGGCATTGTGAGATTTCACTAAAGCAATGCCAGGAGGATTGGGTTCTCTTATTCGAATGTAGTGTTCCCTCGTACGTTTTGTTACTGAACGTTGGGATGCATGTACGTGTAGGTCCACGGAAAGCTAAAATGGGATGTGACCGCACCATTCATTATTTAACAACATTGACGCTGCATAATTTCCATGGTCCAGAAATAAACGTGCGCCGCACGGTTGCATTTGGGCAGGCTTGCTGAGAAACTAATTGTACGTTTTCACATATTCTGCTAGAGCCAGAGCCTCAACCACAGCATGCCTCGTTCTTATGAAAATCAGAAACGAATGACAAAATTCCTAGGAGCCACTACATATAATAAATAACTTACAATTCAGCCCACACCGATCAGATCAGTCATGAACGATATATGTGACAACAAAAACTGTGCAATTAAAGAGGAAGAACGCCGGAAGAGTGAGTATAAAAACTTAGACAGGAGCCAATAGAGTGGAACAAGGAAGTCGAGGTCAGGACTTAACATGAAAGAAAAACGCGTTTGTAAGACTTGGAATGGAATAAACAAGAGTAAACAGGAAGAAGCAGAAGAAAGATATGGGAAAAGAGGTGGAAATAGAAGTATGAGTGCTTTGGAACATGTAAAACGACACTAGAGAGAATGGTGGGCCACAGATAATATATTCTTCAAAGGTCTAATCGGTCTCGAAACGGAAACCACAGTCAAAATAAAAATAAAATATTTTATTTGCAAATTTAGCTATACCTTCCAGCTATTGCTCTACATAGTCGACGTTCCGACTTCCCATTACCCTCACCATAGAAGTTGTAGTTTCTGACATGTCTCTGCGCTTGTCTGCAGCACATTTTATATTTGCCAAAATGACAGCGTTTGTGTGGGCAAACAGGTGGAAATCAGAGGGAGCTAAGTCCGGGCCGAATGGTTGGTGACCACACTTCCCATCGAAAGCGCTGCAGTGTGGCCGAATATTGTCATAAGCAAGGACAATGCCTCATAACAACAATCCTCTAAGTATGTTCCGAATTTCCCTCTGTAGACGGTTTTCACGAATCGCCTGATCCATTCGCTGAATAAGATCATCTCTTGACACTCTCTTCCTTCCCTCACTGATTACATCAAGGAAGTCTGTACTTTCTGTTTCAAAGTTCTTGCACATTTCTCGCTTTCCTGTCCCACGTGACAGTTACGTTATGTGGACTGCACGAAAATAGGCGGAATCCGTCAGCAGGAAGACATCGAATGGCATCACTTGACACTTGGCGGGAGATTCTATTGTTGTAGGCATCTTTAAGTGCCCACAGGGCACTCAGAACTCAAAATTACGAGGTGACTCAATCTACGGAAATACTGCATACATTGTGCATCTGTATCAATCTTCATCTGATTTTCGCTATGTTTTTAAACTTCTTGGCCCATCGGATGCTGAAAAATACACTGAAGAGCCAAATAAACTGATACACCTGCGTAAAATCGTGTAGGACCCACGCGAGCACACAGGGACTTGACACTTGTAGGGCTGTCCACAAATCCGTAAGAGAACGAGGGGTTGGAGATCTCTTCTGAACAGCACGTTGCAAGGCATCCCAGATACGCTTAATAATGTTTATGTCAGGAGCATTTGGTGGCCAGTGGAAGCTTTTAAACATATAAAATTGTTCCTGGAGTCACTCTGTAGCAATTCTGGAAGTGTGGGGTGTCACATTATCCTGCTGGAATTTCCCAAGTCCGTCGGAATGCACAATGGACATGAATGAATGCAGGTGATCAGACAAGATGCTTACGTACGTGTCACCTGTCAGAGTCGTATATAGAATTTCTGGGGTGCCATGTAACTCCAACTGCACACGCCCCGCACAATTATAGGGTTTCCACCAGCTTGAATATCACCTACTGACATGCAAGATCCATGGACTCATGAGGTTGTCTCCATACCCGTACACGTCCATCGGCTCGATACAATTTGAAACGAGACTCGTCCGAACATTCAACATGTTTCCAGTCAACAACACTCCAATGTTGGTGTTGACGGGCCCCAGGGAGGCTCTGTGTCATGCAGTCATGATGGGTACACGAGTGGGCCTTCGTCTCCGAAAGCCCACGTCGATGAAGTTTCGTTGAATGGTTCGCACGCTGACACTGGTTGATAGCCCAACACTGAAATATGCAGCAATCTGCGGAAGGATTACACTTCTGTCACGTTGAAAGATTCTCTTCAGTCGCCGTTCGTCTCCTTCTTGCAAGATCTTTTTCCGGCCACAGCGATGTCGGAGATTTGATGTTTTAACGGATTCCTGATACGGTCGTCCAGGAAAATCTCCGCTTCCTCGCTACCTCGGTGACGCTGCATCCCATCGCTTGCGCGCCAGCTATAACACCACGTTCAAAGTCACTTAACTCTTGATAACCTGCTACTGTAGCGGCAGTAACCGATCTAACAACTGCGCCAGACACTTTTTGTCTTACATAGGCGTTGCCAACCGCAAAGCCGTATTCTGCCTTTTTACATATCTCCTTATTTCAGTACGCATGCCTTACCAGTTTCTTTGGCTCTTCAGTGCATATAATCTTCGTATATCTGCAGGGTGTATCTCATAAAAGGTCTGCAGGAGCACTTTCTCTGGTATCCTGGATGGTACAGGGTGACAATTATTGAACTATATGAAATAAACTGCTCATAACTTCTGAACAGCTTGCGTTAGGACTTTCAAACTGCACGGTTGGCTGCGGCCCATGATGGGAATTGCTACGCGCATGCATGACTTCGTTTAGCGACGATTCCCACTTTCTTTTGGATGGGTTTGTCGATAACCAAATTTGGCGCATTTGGGGGACTGATAATCCGCATTTCGCGATCAAGAAATATCTGCAACCCAACTGATGACGGTGTGGTGTGCAATGTCCAGTCACAGGATAGATGGTGTGATATTCCTTGATAGCACGGTGACTACCGAACGGTACATGAAGGTTTTGGAAGATTATTTCATCCCCGTTATCTAAAGTGACCCTGATTTCGACAAGATGTGGTTCATGCAAGACGGAGCTCGACTACATCGAAGCAGTAGAGTGTTTGATATACTGGAGGGACACTTTGGGGAGCGCATTCTGGCTGTGAGGTACCCAGAGGCCACTGGCATGGGCCTCGATTGGGCGCGGTACTGTCCGGAGCTGAACATTGCGGCTGCTTTTTGTGGGGCTATATTAAAGACAACGTGTACAGCAATAACCACGACACCATTGCTGAGCTGAAAACAATAATTCAGTAGGTCATCGACACCATCGATATTTACTTACTTCAGCGAGTCACGCAGAATTTCGCTATTCACCTGCTCCACATCAGCGCCAATGATGGCAGGCATATCGAACATGTCATAATCAAAATCCGAATACCTGTAGTGACGTTCACATGTTGAATAAAGTGTGTTGATGCCATTGTTTGTAACTAATTTAGCTTTATTTTGATGTAGTTGAATAACTGTTACCCTGTATGTACAATTCCGTTTTAACAGTTGAAACGTCCCCTTTTTAAAAATTAATATACGACTGTGCTTAAACTGACAAAATATTTTTAGCGCAACGCAATCTGACTTTCAAAAATCCCTACAAAAAAATGGCCCTGACTAACATTAACCTATGCGTTTCACAAACCGCTTGCCTCACAAAAATCTTGGTTATTCGAACTACTGCAATACAGCAAGCGCCACTACTGCCAGCTAAATAAAAGATTCAAACTACGTAAGGCACTAACTACTGATAGGCATAGTTAGCAAATGAAAGATTTTGATAGAGAACAAACAATGTATTTACCTTAATAGTCATCAAAAGTCATAATATATATAGGAGTTCATAACATCCATTCTTACAAATATCAAAACTCCGCCATTTCTCTCTCCACATCCACCACTGCTGGCGGCTCACCTCCAACTGCGCAACGCTACGCGCTGTTCACATCCAGCTGCCGCTGCCCAACACTACAGTGGCAGACAACAATGGAAACTAGCCACAGACTGCACACAGCACACCCAGTGATTTTCATAACAGCGCTATGTAACGTTGCCAATAAGAAAACATAAACAGCCTACTTACACAGTGTGTTACTGGAGCCAGCCCGAATGGATATTAAATTAAATGGAAGGTCAGCGTTCGTCGCAATATTGATGTTTTATTGATAGCAGAATCGATTTTCGATCACATAGTGATCATCTTCGGTGCTGTACACATTAAACTCAGACACTGGTATCAAGTTATCATTGACTGATAATTTGAGACCAATGTCTGAGTTTAATGTGTACAGCACCGAAGATGATCACTATGTAATCGAAAATCGATTCTGCTATCAATAAAACATGAATATTACAACCAACGCTGACCTTCCTTTTAATTTAACATACGTGGTCGTTGTGCACACAGCACTCCATGGAGTCGCCAATCAACAAATGGATATAGTTCATCACGTTCTTCATGTGACACCCAAAGCATCGGTTCGTTTCCTATAACGAGCAAAATGATTTTTGAATAAGAATTTTACGTTCCCATTTGACTGAGTGGTCCGAAAGTAATCTCCAGCGATACTCGTTTTATCGATTATTAACAGGTACAGTAAAATATGAAGAATAACCAGTAACCCAACAGCGACTTAGCAGCACTGCTGCAGGGTGGTAGGAATTAGCGCAGACCAGGACAGTGCTCTCGCTGCTGGACTACTGACTTTCTTCGTGTTTTACTGTCCCTGTTAATAATCGATAAGACGAATATCACGCTAGACTAATTTCTGACAGCTCAATCGAAATCATTTGCTCGCAGTGGGGAAACAAACTGGCGCTTCCATCTACACTGGGCTTCGGATAAAAAACTTGGACAGCACTAATTGTTTGAGCTTTCTAGATGCACACTGCAAAAACTGTGAAACTCCAGAGAAAATGCTTATGACGACCCACAGGAGAGACACCAACACTATTCTTTGGTGGGAAGCCTACCCCAACGATCCAGGATCGATTCTAAATGGCTCTGAGAACTATGGGACTCAACTGCTGAGGTAATCAGTCACCTAGAACTTAGAACTACTTAAACCTAACTAACATAAGGAGATCACACACATCCATGCCGGAGGCAGGATTCGAACCTGCGACCGTAGCGGTCGCGCGGTTCCAGACTGTAGCGCATAGAACCGCTCGGCCACGCCGGCCGGCAGGATCGATTCTACGTGTATACTTGGCCGCATTTTACGTACAACACTGGATGTTTATGCTGTTGTTCCTAATGGACACCTGAAGAAGAGATGTCTGCATAATGTCTGGGTCGACGCATCTCTGCGAGGTGTCTCAAAATCCTGGTCATCAGCTGGTGTTGTGCAGGAGACATTTTAGAGGCAAAATTTGTAGTTTCGTGCATTCCGGCAGTGGATGAATATTCGAATTACATCACTGTGGTGCACGTAAAGTCGGCTTAAAACTTCTGGTGGCAACTCTTTTCGCCGTAATGAGTGATAGTTTAATCGAAATGACCCTCAGTTGCATGAAGACCAGGATACGCAAGCCGTATTGCCACGTTCTCGATTGTGCACACAATGCTCTCTACTGAACTCCACAGGGAATACAAGTCCCTCAGGTAGCTGTATGTGACGATTTCACGCGATCGTGAGCATGCTGAGATCCTAAGAAAGACTGTGCGTGTGATGAAGGTGTTTGCTAGTTTATATTCGATGTTTGGACACTGAGAATTTACTTTCGCTGTTCTATTTCTTTTGACCAGCTATGGTTCAGTCTATCTTTACACTTTTAAAATTAGCAGAGGACTTTAGCGGTAACATGGGGCGTACTTCTTACACATAATGCACCTGAAATAAAGACATTCAGTTTCACTATGAATGTGCCTCTTCTCAAACATTCACCTCCGTAGCAGAGTAGTCAGTGCGGTTCACTACCATGCCGAAGACCCGTGATCAAAATGGTTCAAATGGCTCTGAGCACTATGGGGCTTAAGTGCTGTAGTCCCATAGAACGTAGAACTCCTTAAACCTAACTAACCTAAGGACATCACACACATCCATGCCCGAGGCGGGATTCGAACCTGCGACCGTAGCGGTCGCGCGGTTCCAGACTGAAGCGCCTAGAACCACTCGGCCACAGCGGCCGGCGACCTAGGTTCAATTTCCTGTACTGACAGGGGTTTTTCCTTATTAGGAGGACCGAGACGGGGTCCTCTCATGCTAGTGATGACAAATGAAGAGTTATTTCAATTAGAAGTAGCGGTTCCAAGGTCTGCAAATCCGACAACGACCTGGAGATCGATGTGCCCCTCCGTAACGCATCCAGATAACACCATTGGCACAGGACGACGCGGCTGTATGTCAGTCCCGATTGGCGCGTCCGTGGACAGAATGGCGGACTTTTCTTTTGTCAAAGCATTTCGCAACTGCAGACCGCCGCTCAAACAGCTACAACACCAAATTCTTCGTTAAACCGTGCAGAAGCTTTGTTGTTATGTTCGGACAGAGATCAGTTAACTAAGGATGCCAGATTATATCAGCTTGTATCCTTTAATATTCACGTAATTAACCTCAACTGGAAGAATTACATTCATGAAATCTACTGGTAATACATGCTAACGGCCAACCATAGTACTCGTATGAAATACCTACAGACTTTTACATTGTTTTCAGTGCGCTGCTTCATGGGCACTTTATTATGCGTAATTGCTCGTATTATTGTGCCTTAATAGGCTGTTGCTCCGCAGTAGGCTAGGTCAGTCATTATTACTGTTCGTAATCGCCCATGTGCGTCAATGTTGTTAGGTTTCCCGATAATGAGGTTGCACTCCCGAAATTAAATTAACAATTTCAGTGTATTTTTCGGTAATTATCCCGTTAAAACGGTGGCGTTGCTTTACTAACCCGTCACACAATCGATAACTACTATTAATTCGATCGTGGTGCAGTCAGACATCAGTGACGCCAACACATTCATAAATGAGATAAGACATCTTTTGGGGCAAGCAACGGTGAAGAGCTGATTAACAGCGGTCCTTGGAATAGATTTTACAGGTTACACGTCATAATGAATGCTCCTCGCAGAGGAGGACAGTGTTCTGAAACTATTACAGAACATTATCTTATCCTCTGTCTCTGTAAATTGGGTCTAGCAACTCACCGTCTCGGACTGCGCTTCGCACCCTCATTACGCAACGAAACTAAATACGAAAGTTTTTATTATTAAACTTACATCACGGTATTCAACATTATACCCGACAAGAAAATAGTTGTTACAAACAACTAAGTCAATATGGATCTGATAAACCGCAATGAACAATCAACAACGCACAGAACAGTAGGTGAAACACACAGAAAACAGTAAGTAGATCTGTACAGAAACAGAAACCAACAGAGTCCTTACAGAATCGAACTCCCAAGCAAAAACCAGCTACAAACGTCTGATTGCTTCATAAATGACACAATGTATCACATAATTGACATTCAGTATGTATGCAAGAAAAGTTAAGGTATGGCCTGAAATTGCTTGCGTTATCAAATCTGGATCAGGATAGTTGGTCCAATTTGGGCTCCGTTTGAAGTAAAAGCTAGGTTTTCATGCATCGCAATATGTATGACTGTCTACAAAGTGTCTTGCCACTAAAGCTATAGTAAAGGTGTAATAGATTTACACATCATGCCTGATGCTGAAGTATTACTTCATGAGCGGCGAAAATAAATAAGCGATGAACATTTTTCCTTCCGCCATATTTTAGGCCGTGTCAGCAAGCAAAAGAATGAAAGAAGTTCCAAATTGTGTGTGAGGTTTGACAGAACTTACTAAGTGTTCTCATCCTCAGATATTGTATGAATACACCCTGGGTAATTTGCACGCCGTAAGTACGCTGCCTCAAGACGAAAAATGGTTCAAATGAGTCTAAGCGCTATGGGACTTAACATCTGAGGTCATCAGTCCCCTAGACATAGAACTACGTAAACCCAACTAACCTAAGGACATCACACACATCCACGCTCGAGGCAGCATTCGAATCTGCGACCGTAGCAGCAGCGCGGTTCCGGACTGAAGGGCCTAGAACCGCTCAGCCACAGCGGCCGGCGCCTCAAGGCCGATACACAGTTTCTATCTGTAATGCTTGATTTAGTGTGCCAAATCGTTACCATAGCCGGCCGGAGTGGCCGAGCGGTTCTAGGCGCTACAGTCTGGAACCGCGCGACCGCTACGGTCGCAGGTTCGAATCCTCCCTCGGGCATGGATGTGTGTGGTGTCCTTAGGTTAGTTAGGTTTAAGTATTTCTAAGAAGTTAAGTCCCGTAGTGCTCAGAGCCATTTGAACCTTACCACAAGATTAATGAATGGACTATATCTCGATACGTGAGACACAGCCTGCTATAAACAACTTGGTCCACACATGGAGCACCATCTCCTTTAGCTTGGCATTGCGGACCACTCTCGAGCGCTGCGACTTCTGTGACAGTACGACACCTTGCGTTCAATGTCAGCGATCACCATCCATACAGTCCCGACTTGAACTCATCCGATAACCATCCGTTTCGAAGTGTTAGAGAAGGTATACGAGGGCCTCACATGCCTGCGATGAAGCAGTGCAAAAAGATGAGAAGTTCTGGCTTCGTCACCAAACACGCTACAGAGACGGTATCAATAAACGGGTCTCTCGTTGGGAGAAACGTGTTCGTCCCCAGTGTGACTGTATTGAGAAATAAATACCCAGACATGAAGAATAAAGATGTAGATTGTTAAGAATGTTCGTTTAATTTAAAAACATTCAGGAGTTTTCATATAAAAGTTCTGAGACATCAGTTTTTAGCTCTTCTCGTATTAAAATTTACTTTGATCAGTACACAGATTTCATCGCTATGTGCGAGAATATCAGGATCTACCGAATAATATAGCAAAAACAGTCATGGGCCAAAAAGAAATAAAATAAAATTCAAAATGTTTGGTGCAGTTAAATGATTCAAAGAGTTTACTGAAAACTGAAGCTTTTTGGCAGATTAAAACTGTGTGCCAGACCGAGGCTCGAACTCTGGACCTTAGTCGCTTCCTCCTTCCAAATTTCACAGAGGTTATCTTGCGGAACTTGGAGTACTAGCACTCCTGGAAGAAAAGGTATTGCGGAGACATGGTTTAGCCACAGCCTGGGGGATGTTTCCAGAATGAAATTTTCACTCTGTAGCAGAGCGTGCGCTGATACGAAACTTCCTGCGAAAGACACATGCCTGCGAAAGGCAAAGGTCCCCAGTACGAGTTCCAGGCCGTCACAAAGTTTTAATCTGCCAAGAAGTTTCACATTAGCACATACTCCGCTGCAGAGTGAAAATTTTCATCTATAAAGTTTCTTCATTACCTACTCACCCATTTCTCTGGTTCTTTCGTATAACTGGTATTCACAGCCTGAGACGTCTCATACACGCAACATTCACACCGGAAACCCTTTATGTTCGAACTACTTTACTGCCACCCTGATATCGAAACTACAAAACCTTTACCACTGATTTTCAATATCTTAAAGTTCACTCTGTAATCACTGTAAATCTGAGTTTCGACCCGCCAGCCCTTCATAAAACGTCTTTTCCTCTCTCTTGCTGTAATTTCCGAACAAAATTCCCCAAGTAATGAGGACGTAATATATCTATTACACTAAAAGTAGTAAATAAGTTGTTTGAGATGCAAAATAACGGTTGATGTTCGAAGTAGGGAGGATATAAAACGTAGACTTGCAATGGCAAGAAAAGCGTTTCTGAAGAAGAGAAATTTAAGAACATCGACTACAGATTTCAGTGTAGGAAGTCCTTCCTGAAAGTATTTGATTTATAATGGAGTGTAGGCATGTTTGGAAGCGAAACATGGATGATAAACAATAGAAAGAGAATACAAGTTTTTGAAATGTGGTGCAACAGAAGAATCCTTAAGAGAGATGCTGAAGATAGATCACATAACTAATCAGAAGGTACTGAATAGAATAGAAATTTGTGGTACAACCCGACCAAAAAATAGCTATCGGTTGGTAGGGCACATTCTGAGGCAACACGAGATCACCGATTTAGTACTGGCGGGAAGTGTGTGTGCGTGCGTGTGTGTGTGTGGGGGGGGGGGGGGGGGTTAAAAATCGTAGAGGGAGACCAAGAGATGAATACAGTAACTAGATTCAGAGGGATGTAGGATGTAGGTTGCAGTAGTTACTCGGAGATAGGATAGAGTAGCATGGAGAGCTGCATCAAACCAGTCTGGACTGAAGACCTCAACAACAAGCCGTATAAGTTGCTGCTGTATTTTCGACGTTACATCGTTGTCAAACATTCACAAATAAATGGACGCAAAGTCACGGCACAGAAACAAATTACGTGAATGAAAAATGTTACTATCATAGCACAAAATGGTGAATACATCCTGAGCAGTGTAAGGGATGCAAAAGAAGGGAATATTTTTCGACTTATCTGGCAGTTTCAACTACATTTAAATCAAAACCTCCTGACACATTCGCGCTTTTCTGCTTCTTGGTATTAGCACCAATGTCACGTAATATGAAGCATCGGGTAAAGTAAATTAACATGATACAAGATGCCATCCCCTCAGCAACAAATCCGCCTTCAGATAAGTTTTCACTCTGTAATTTTTTTGGCTATTACGTGTATTCTCTTCAGCCAAATGATATTATATATTGTTTACTATGGCTGGCGAATCTTCTGGATTTTGGTCTACAGGCGTGCTCTGGGAAAACAGGGTTAAGTCAAAAATAAGCGAGAATATGTCAAACTATTTCGATTTAAATGTCTTAGAATCCTAATAAATCGAAAAGCTAGTTGCCTTCTTTTACATCCCTAACTATGTCCAAGATATATTCGCCCCTATTGATTCATTAATTTTTTTACATTGGTAGGAGCATTTTTTCTTTCTGGCTCCCAACTTCTGCTCTACCGTAATTTTGACATTAGACCGCCAGCCAATGTAGATTTTTGTTAGGCGGTACCTGATCCGATGTAAGTCTTTTTATTGTCTTCAGAACTATGTTGCTTATGTCGTGGCAACGGTTCCAGCTCTCACAAAACAACAGGACAATCATTAATTATATATTTTTGCCTACCTTTCTAAAAAATTTGAACCGATTCGCACAAATTTTATTCAGGTAAGTGGCGAGCGCAAAGAAACTCGCAAAAAAGTGTTTTTGGACGTAGCAGCCAAATAAAACTAGAATTTTGAAAGCAAGTTTTCAGTTTTGTCGTAATAATGCATATTTTATTTATATGAATCACTTCGAACTGTTTCCGCACATTCAGTTCACGTAAGAGCGATATTTCTTGCTACATTTACCTCGACTTTAAACCATCGTATCTCGATAACGGATAAACATTACTGGACAAAAATAAATCTGTTTTGAGTTATCCGATTTGTCTCCCTTCGTGCAAAGTTCGAACTGATTCGTAACAGTTTAAATTGTGGAAGTGATGCGCTTAAAAAGCCTTGCAGAAAAATGTGTTTTTAGCACGTATTTGCACGTAATATCAGAACGGTGCACATGGAAGTGTGCCCTTACCTGAGGATTAATTTCATTCCAGTTGAAATTTTTAGCAAAATGAATTAACCGATTTGCTCAATTTGTCTGAGTGCCAGATCCGGTTCGTCGTTCAAAACTTCCTTGATGTACTGTAACACAGCTACCGTCAGGTACAAAACTTACCGCTGCTAAATCGGGTACTTTTTACCCCATGTTTGTAGCTCAAATAGGAACCGAGCACCAAGACCCTTCCCCTCCCCCCTCCCCTCCCCTCCTCATCCAAAAATGCAATTCTTCGCGCAGCCTCCTCAAAGATATGTGTTACAGCGCCTTCGCTCTGCAATAGTAACGATACTGTTGTAGGAATTTGTTCCAATTTGCAACATCTGTGGCCACTGACATAGGTAACATAATTCCGTCACCCTCACTTTGCTCGTACAGGTAGACTGTCGAATTTATGTTTCAATCAACATATTGTCCCTCGTTAGTATGCAAGAGGGTACATAATCTAACAAAGGGGCAGACTACCTAAGTATCTTTATAATGTTGTAAACCATTATCAGATAGGATACCAAGTATCGTAAATTGAAATCCCTGAGTTATAAAAGACGGAGTATAATGACACAATGTGGTGGAAGGATCGCCATCAACTCTGTCACATTCTCTTGCTACATCAGACATGCCACAATGTGTCCCTTCCATCAACTTTTCGACATTTAAGAAAAGAACTCTTGTATGTTCCGACAGTCGAACAAAAAACCATATGATTTTGCTGGTGAGTCACTCGTTGATTATCAGCTTAAAAAAGTTTGCGTGGTAATTAGCAAAAATATTGGCATAAAGAATACAGACGAGGAAACTATACGTTGTGGAGATAATACTTGTTCTTTTTAATATCGGCATCGTATCTCTTCTGCTACAGAAGAGCAACGCGTCATCACGTATAACGCGTCACGTTTTGTAAACAACTATAACGAAAAGGTATCTTACTTACTTAGTTCCTAGTAGGCATTTTGTAAAATTCTGCGTAATTCTAGATGAAACTTTTTCCCATTCATATTTCGTATTCCCCAGTAATACAAAAAAAACCACAATCGTGATCATGTCAATTTCCTTTTTTTCTTAATTAGCTGAAAAACATTTCCTGTTTCTTAATTACTATGTGGAGGTTTGTTTTAAGAATAATAACATGATAAAGGTGAAAGTCTGATGTTTTATATATCTTTATTCATCTGAAGGTCTGAGAGTTAAGTTTAGTGCAGTTTGGTATGACTTTACTTGAAGAAATCTGTCGTGTTCTTGGGAAGTGCTGAAAGAGGGAAAATTAGCATCACGGAACTATTTGGACATACCACAGAAACTGAATCGGTTGCTTGCCTTTTTCGCTGCTAGAGAGACAAATACCTTAGTCTGAAAACTATTTAATTCGTCAAAACACTGCCACCTAATACAACTACTATTCATTTGGCTGTTCACACAGCCGTTGTCTTCAGGTACCGGGTGACCAGTGCAAAAGTAATCCAGAAATTCTGCAACAAACATCAGTTAGAATATTACATCGGTCGTTCAACTTACTGCGAGATCTGTTGAACCATTAGGACTCATGTTCTTCGATTTTTCGTGTGCAGATGTAAGAAACCTCATCTGCGGGAAAACTGAACATTTAAGTGTGTCATTGTGTCGTTATTACTTCCTCCAGAAGTCATTGGGGTAACTGAAGACGCACAGATCAGTATGGAGCGTTTCATTCACTCGAAACAAAGCATTTGTGAACATAAAATACTTGTCCTTTCTAATAAAGTGTTGATGTGACGAGAATTTAATTCATACTTGCACTGCTACCCTGCGTTGCAGCATTGTTAAAGTTTTATCTAGGCCTTTAAGTACAGGAACGGTTTTGCGTTTTTCAAATAGTTTTGTAATGATATTTTTGAGGTCTAAATTACGATTTAGAAAATCATGAAAAACCTTCCTGCCTCGTCTACACTTTGGTCACATTGCGCACATCATAATCACATCATCATACTCATCTCATACAGAATTTCCTAAGCCTCTACAAATGTTCCGTCATATTGCTCATCAGTTCTCCAGGCTAGCAGGCTAGCAGCATTCACAGTTTTCTTTCCTCTTGCTGATATTTTTTTCATTTAAAAGTAATAAATTTCCTGGTAACGTTAATGTATCATCTTTGCATTGACCTCTTGAATAAAAATTCGGTATTCATTTCGTCGTCATGTAGAGTGAGTGCACACTACAAAGAGGCAGCGAATGTGAATATGGATAATTTCAGTAACATCATCTAAATGTATTTAGACCTTTTCACTGTTTTGAAGACAGTTACAAATGTGAAAATGTTTCTTACACAACCTGTGCATTTATTAGTTCGAAAATTTTCGGTTACATCACCACCTACTAGGTGTCGTATGTCACCAACGTATGACAGCTACAGGGTTATTACAAATGATTGAAGCGATTTCACAGCTCTACAATAACTTTATTATTTGAGATATTTTCACAATGCTTTGCACACACATACAAAAACTCAAAAAGTATTTTTAGTTATTGACAAATGTTCGATATGTGCCCCTTTAGTGATTCGGCAGACATCAAGCCGATAATCAAGTTCCTCCCACACTCGGCGCAGCATGTCCCCATCAGTGAGTTCGAAACTGTAAGGCCTCTGCTTTAGCCTTTCCCGTAAGATTTTCCAAACCGTCGGCTGTGGTACGTTTAGCTCCCTGCTTGCTTTATTCGTCGACTTCCGCGGGCTACGCGCGAAACTTGCCCGCACGCGTTCAACCGTTTCTTCGCTCACTGCAGGCCGACCCGTTGATTTCCCTTTACAGAGGCATCCAGAAGCTTTAAACTGCGCATACCATGGCCGAATGGAGTTAGCAGTTGGTGGATCTTTGTTGAACTTCGTCCTGAAGTGTCGTTGCACTGTTATGACTGACTGATGTGAGTGCATTTCAAGCACGACATACGCTTTCTCGTCTCCTGTCGCAATTTTGTCTCACTGCGCTCTCCAGCGCTCTGGCGGCAGAAACCTGAAGTGCGGCTTCAGCCGAACAAAACTTTATGAGTTTTTCTACGTATCTGTAGTGTGTCATGACCATATGTCAATGAATGGAGCTACAGTGAATTTATGAAATCGCTTCAATCATTTGTAATAGCCCTGTACTTATAATTTCATTTTTACTAATGATGCCACAATAGTAATGATATCATGCAGGCTTCAGTAGCAATATGTACTTGATTATATCACGTTCATTACAGTTTCTGCTGCATGAATGGATAAATACACTTTGTACTTTCTCCGTTTTATACAGGTTGTCTGATAACGATCAAAGAGAGAGTAACAGGTAGCATATGAAGGTAGCGTTTAAATGTTTATTAGAATAATACAGTGCTATTTTTCTCTTCTGCTCGGCGCTTGTTGAACACAGCTCGTGATCACTCGCGCTGGCACTGATGCAGAGACCAGTGGAGTATACAGGCAGTACCTGCAGTCGATGCGGGCGGAGTTCAACGAACTGATCGGCTAGCCAGAAGCAAAGTTCAAAGCTTAGCGAAACTCATCCTAAGTGTCCTCAAACAGTCAAGTTTCGTGACCGAATCGAAGACCGTGAACATAGTCAAAGTCAACTATTCGGCTATCAGTGTCCGTTATTGAAGGCTTTAGGGAATAACGAGAACTGGCTGGCAAATGCTGGATTGTGTTATTTAGGGGCCCATGAGACATGGCCACAGTACATTAACGTTAAACAAATATGACTTCCCTTAAATATTTATGGCGAACTGCGGGGCAGGGCCTTCATAAAATACAGCTTTTAATTTAGTTTCTCATGTGTTCATACGACCGTCTCTAGCAGAGGAGAGTTTCGTACCTTGGAACAATTCTCAAATTTTTGTCTCTATCCGCATCTGCAATAGAAGTTCAATACATTTTCATATTCTCTTTTTAAATGTTGTCATTCACCTCTTTTTGTGTGCTGCAGTCATGTAATTTATAGAAGTTAATGCACAAAAGTAACGTTCTTCCAAATGTGAAGTAATGTCCCAGGGTATGTGCAAACAAATATTCTATTCAAATTTACAACCATATTAATTAAGAAAATCTTGTCAGTACCGTACTTAATTGTGTCTATTTGTTAAACATTATGAACTACAATTCACAATACATCAGTAAGTGAAAGGAAATAGAGTAGAAGTGTTACTCTAAATCAGTTACAGCTTAAATACTTTTGGAATATAGCTATTGGAAACTAAAGCAAATTTTTACTTTCCAGAGGGGCAAAATTGTTAAGTGATTCAAGAAACTCAGTTCATTTGGAAATATCGCGTGTTGATTGGTGAAAGGAAGACTTAGAATAAAGTTCTGTTACCAGATAATTAAAAATATCTTCCAAACAGCTTCAAAATATTATACAGTACTTACATGTGTAGACTTCAGAATATTTACAAATGCTGCGTAAATCACAGCCTCATGTCTCACAATAATAAAAACAAATAATTACAAACTTGCATAGCTATCACTAATGAAAAATCATGCACAGTTTAGTCAGGTGACGAGGGATGCAAACGGTGCAACACTCCCCTTATGCTATAGATGGTACATTCCGGTACACATGCCACTTAGTGGCAGCCAAGTTGCCCGTGTACAAAACAGAGAACGTAAAATGTCTTCTGTTGCTGCCTTACAGCCGTGTGTGCTCGACGTCGGCGCACATTGCGTAGTGTACGAGTTGGCCAGAGGGAGAACTGGGTGTATCAGGATGACGCATGAACTGGCAACTTACAAATAACTATTGTTTAGTGTTAGAGTAGTTTATAAAAGCCGACCAATTAGCAGATTCTCGAATGCATAACTCCTGCGGATACACTTAACTGGCTGTTCACTATCTGAAACTGTTCCGATTCACCAGTACAAGCAAAACATCGAGTAATGCTTTTTTCCTTGTATTCTTGTTCAGTCAAAACCAATAATAATATTGAGAAGCACAATGAAGTAACATTCTGACTCATTGTCTCAAACTTTACACTAGGCAAGGCAATGCAGCGCTCTCTTGAAATACACGCACAACTGTGGCTATCAAAGCGGCTGCTTGACAAACCCGTCGTGTCATGACTCTCTCCACAACCAAGTGACCCCTTTCAGATGAAGCTGCTTGCGTTTTATTTTGGTGCCTTGTGATTTCGTTTCCATGGCACCAAACAAACCTTCCGTCAGCATTACGACTTATAAATCGAATGGAAGCATGGTATCGACTGACCACCTTAAGAAAATATATAACAAAATCCTCGGATATTTTAATGAATGTTTTATTTTCAGTAAAAACTGAACATTATCTTCTGGAAATAACTCCAGTACATAAAGAAGTCATAAATATTCACTGTTCATGAAATATTAGTAAAATAAAAACATGTCATCGGCACGATCAAGAGGACCGGTTTCCTTCATTGGGCCAGGCAATTTGCATGAATGGTCTGTAATACAATAGCTGTTAAATACTGCATCATCGAAATAAATGTCAATACATTTGAATTTTTTTTATTTTTATAAGTTTATGGTTGGCACCTGAAACAGAATAACATGTATTCGAAATCAAGCAGGCTAAAAGAAAGAATGTCGTCTTTGTTTTAGACGTTGCCAGTTCTTAAAACAAGGGTTCACAGCTAAATGACCCACCCTTAGCAATTTTACCGAATTAAGTGGATCACTTCTTGGTTTCCCTTCGTTCAACAATGTCATACAAATTATATTCACTGAAGAATATATCTTGATTAGGAGCGATGGGAACACCTATGATCTATTAACATTGTATTTTTGGATATTATTTTCATTAATTTTAATAACCCACAAAGTTGAAGCATTATATGATACTCTTTACCCTTGTGATTGCTCCTGATGAAACGGTTTTAGGCCACGGTTGCCTATCAATAAAATGAAAGTTTAACAGTGGTCAGTGAATTATTCTTAAAGCCATGGTTGCAGCTGCAGATGCACAGAACAAAAGAAAATGCTATGTAGAAAAATCCTCATTTGACTGATTGCCAAAAAATTTACAAACTGTTAGGTAACATGTAAGGAAAACAATTATTTAAATTTTGTTGATAGGCCTCTGATTAGACAAAATTCTAGGTGGTTTATTCAAGGCAATTAGCACTAAATCGCTTAACAACACACAGGAAGTAACTTTATTTTATGAATACGACAAAATGATGACTGCAAACATTTAAAAGTTGTCACAGTTTTACTACGACTTTTGAATTATTAATACTAGAAAATTACAAGAACATGGGGCAAATGTTACCTTTTTTTACTGTTGATTTGTATATTCTTGAAACAACTCAGCACAGAAAAATAGAATCTTTGGCAGCACGTGGTATACTTAAAGACAGCTAGAAATTGTCTTTTGTTAATATTCACAAACAAATCGATCCGGCCCATCGACAGCACTCTTACCACAGTTCAGTGCATCAAATGGCATTGATGAAATATATCGAAATAAGAATCGAACTGAATGTAATCATGATGTGCGTGAAATCATTCCGTTAGATCAGAGGGTTACGGAACTGAAATTTTATTACGTCTAGGCAAAATATTATGAGATTTATTAATGTATATATATCTATGTTTTAATTAATTAACAATTCATAATAAAAACATCGTCTTTTAAGTGAAACTAGCTATCAGAATGGAGGTATATTGATGTGTTTCTTCGAGTGAAATACATAAATTGCTTCAAAATGCTTTCTTTAAGATGTGTCAAAATTAAGATGAACCACGCTCTTATATCATGCTTTGCAGAATTAGTGTGTCCGAGCTATACCCCACGAAACGTATTACGTCATTTCGAAGTAAGAAGTAGTTGCGACTGCCACGATGTTTTAGCATAACTGGGGTTAATTTATGAATTAGAAACTATAGACGAAAACTTGTACTGCACAAGGAAACCTGATAAAGTAAAGATAAGTGAGACGTGGGACATAGGGAAAGCAGGAAAGGTGTGGACGGGGCCTAAATAGTTAACTGTTGGTTGCACAGAAAACAAATACACTTTTTAAAGAAAAAACTGAAACTACCAACAATCATTTTTAAAAGATCTTACTACACTGGCGGCTGAAAGCCTTATTAGAGGAATTGCAAGTTATTGTCGGCTGAAGGCCACAAGCAGTGTTACACACAATCAACGGCTGAAGACCTGATTAAGAAGGTTCCAAATTATTCGTCGGCTGAAGGTCAGAAGCAATTTCAAAAATACACAACGGCTGAAGGCCTGAATTATCAATAGGGTGGACAATTACGCTTGAGAAGTACTAAAACCCTTTCTATTAATCTTAATAACTTGCAACAAGCTATAGTGACGGCTTGTGGCCTCACTAAAACAGGACTAAAAATAATTTGTCGGCCAAAGGCCACAAGCAGTGTTGCAAACAATTCACAGCTGAAGGCCGGAATTACCAGTGGGGAAGGCAATAACATGTTAAAACATTAGAGTAAATTTTAAACAATTATGACAACTTGTCCAAATAAGACGGAGTAATCCACCTGAGGAATGTGATTACAGCTACGTAAGCGGTGAGACAGGCAGCCAACAGTTGCACTCACGTAACAGGATGGCAACTCACATTAGGGATGCCTTAAGCGCCGACCGACCGACTAACCAATCCGCGTAACGTCCGACCACCGGTACAAGCATAGAAAATTTTTAGACAAAGGCAAAGAGATGGACAGCACCACGTCTTCAGAAACACACCCAAGGCCGAAGGAAACACTAGAACCAAGGTAAACCTCCCAAAAACATATGCACAGTACAATTCAAGAGGCTGTGGAACTAGACGCTGTGCCGGCCTGAGTGACCGAGCGGTTCTAGGCGCTACAGTGTGGAAACGCGCGACCACTAGGGTCGCAGGTTCGAAACCTGCCTCGCGCATGGATGTGTGTGATGTCCTTAGGTTAGTTAGGTTTAAGTAGTTCTAAGTTCTAGGCGACTGATGACCTCAGCAGGAAAGTCCCATAGTGCTCAGAGCCTTTTGAACCATTTGAACTACACGCTGTGTCGGACAGCTCAACACGACGAGGAAAGGTATACTGCCGTAAAAGTACGATAACCTCCAGGATAGGTGACTGGGGCGATATCGGCCATAAGGCAGAAAATACCGCTGGTTGCACTTCACTAATAGGAAGAATATTAAATCCAAACTAACATCCAGGAGCAGAAGGCAGCTAATGGCTTCCGCCAACCAGACAGACTCAACTTGTTGCGGGTTAGTCTCACCGACCCCGGGAGCAGCAACACGCAAACAACAGCGAGATCTCAAACAGTGGAGGTTGCAGTAATGGACACGGTTCTCTCAATTACAAACGTCCTGGGTTCGGTAGCTACAGCCCCTCGCTCCGACATTGCCTCCACGCCGCCAGTGGTCCCGGCCTGCCTTCGCGCTGCAGACCTCCTCGCTGCTCCATCCAAAGCCCCAACTAATCTCCGATTGCTAATCCCAAATCCAGTAGTCAGACAGCATTAAAATAACTGCTCATTCAAAATCACAAAATAGACACGGATCAGGGAAAGCAATTCCACCAACAACTCACAATACTAAAACTAGTCACTGTGAAAAAACATGGACGAATTACAAGTCGGCACAACACAAAGAAGGCAGAAGCTGCCGGCCGGTGTGGCCGAGCGGTTCTAGGCGCTCCAGTCTGGTTCTAAGTTCTAGGGGACTGATGACCTCAGATGTTAAGTCCCATAGTGCTTAGAGCCATTTGAACCAGGGAGAAGCGGACGGAAAACCAAATGCACGTCGTCCGCTGCGATGACCAACCGAACGACTAATCAACGGTCGTCCCCACGCAAGTCAGGCACGTGAAGGATCCCAGTATAAATGGTCGACTGACAACTTGCCATGAGGTCACTTGGACGGGCGGACACACACACACACACACACACACACACACACACACACACACACACACACACACTAGAGAAACTTGCACTACTCGAATATCACGGTCCATTGAACTAAAAGTCGCTAAATCCGGTCCTTGACGTGGTCGTGCACTCTCACAACCACATCTTTCTGTCGGACAGTGCATGTGTGTCGCCAGAGGTCCGGAGAGTACTGGCTGTCCGGACCTCACAGCTGCTCCGTCCCAACTCAACTCGCTCGACACACGACGACCAGGAAATACTAGAGGCCGCTCCAAGAATGGTTCCACAGTACTCGCTATCGATAAGTGCACCTACTGCTACTCACGGAAAATGGCTCAAATGGCTCTGAGCACTATGGGACTTAACTTCTGAGGTCATCAGTCCCCTAGAACTTAGAACTACTTAGACCTAAACAACCTAAGGACATTACACGCATCCATGCACGAGGTAGGATTCGAACCTGCGACCGTAGCGGTCGCGCGGTTCCAGACTGTAACGCCTAGAACCGCTTGGCCACTCCGGCCGGCTACTCACGGAGAGACAAGGCGAGCAAAGGTAGTTGCGCAAGTGAACACACTAAGAAAACGAGACGTCACTATCGCTACTACAAGATGCCAAGTTATGAATGGCATCAACATGACTCGCACACGGCTCAATAAGTACAACGATCGGTATGGAAACGGACAGATAATTTTAAGCAGTTTTGATAGTGGTCGAATGTGTTACTTATGTTACAACAGACAGAATTATTTTTACGTAGAATTTTAGTTCAAAGTTTTTAAGGAAGTTCTGGTCTAAAACAACCAATTTGGAATGTTCGAGTAGACGCAATCGCTCTCGGATTTAAGAAGAGAACCGCGAGTTCAAAAGAATTACGTCACAACAGGTTGTGCCCTGTTTGGGCAACGTCGCGTACTTTTGCAGGAGACATACGCGTGAATAAATCAGGGTTGTTTGCAGGGAGCGGGCAAGTTGCCGGGGCGCTCGTGGTCCTCTGGAGAGCTCTGGAAGACGCGGCACGGGGTAAGTTGGCCAGGAGGCGCAGCCGGGCCTACCCTGGCCCAGCGCTTCCGAAACAGTCGTCCATTACATGCCGGCGGCGGTTCTTGCCCGCCCGCCCCCGCTGTAAGCGGCTCCGCGGGCCGAATTAATTAACCAAACTTAATGAGTGACTTAAAGGCTGCGCCGGCCAAGTTGCGGGCATCAATTATATTCGGCTATGATTGATGCCGCGGCGCGACGGGCCGCCAGAGGAGGCGTGGGCGCCCGCAAACAGCAGAGCCCGCGGGCCGTGCGCGTGATGGGAAATCGATGCTGACGCCTCCGCGGCGCCCGGCCGCTGCTGCCGTGAGGCGGGCGCGACTTGCTAATTAATTGGGCGGAATTTCACGGGTGCGCGGGCCGCGGTCAGCGGGAAGAAAAATATCGCAGCCGGCGTGGGAGTGAAGCGGTAGGGGCGGAGACGGGAGGGGGTGGAGGGGGGGAGGAGGCTTTACACAGTTTGCGTGACTGCCAAGAGCGGCCGCGGACCCTCAGAGTCGCCGCTTCGTCGAGTTTCCTGACGGAAGCAAGTGCACTACGCACAGTCTGAGCCGCGGGCTTACACTTTTTTTCACTATCACTGGCATTTGTTAAAGGTTATACAATCCGTACATTGAGGAAGATGTGAAAGAAAATACGGTGAAATTGGGAAACAGAATAAAATTTCAGGAAGGAGAACTAAAAATTTTTTGGTTTGTCGATGACATTTTTATTTATCAGAGACTGTGAATTCTTGAACAAGGGTTATACAATGTATTCCAGCTAAATCTTGTTACATTGACGAAATTAAATTACCAAATGAGACATTAAAAGTAGCAGTTGTTTCGACGACAATGTAGCTGATGATGGCCAAAGTAGGATATAAAATGAAGGCTGGCTATCGTAACAAAAGCATTTCTGCAAAATAACAACTTGTTAACACCGAGTAAATTTATAGGTCGTGTCTTGTGCAGTACAATTGCCGAGTATATGACGTGTCCCAGAGAACTGACACCACGCATTGATATAACCCATTCTCCATAATGGGCTATCAATCCACCACCTTCAGTCCGAATTCACCCACGTTCGGCTTCCTACGGGAATCTCAAAGTAACGGGCAAGGAGAACCTGGGCGGGGAACGCGGACCCGTGGCACTAGGTGGGAATGTAAATCAGCCGAGGAGCGCACAGCGATAAATAAGTTGCTAGGAGGCGCAGTGGTTACCGCAAGTGCCAAGTAAGCCGGAGATCCCGAGTTCGAATCCTGGTTCGGCACCGCTGACTTTGCATAAAGTTCTGATGCAGCTGACATGATGAATCCCTTCCCATTCGTTTTCTTTCTCCCCACACCCTCCTCCTCACTCGACCTTAACTTTACGTAATCGCCTAGTTTGGCGCTATCAGTCCTCAGAGTTAGCTGCACTCCCTGGTGCCTTGCGCTTCTCTCCCTCTAGTTGCTGGAGTGTTTATCTGGCTGCAGAGGGGCACGTTGATGGTGAGTCAGTCGGTGCACGGTGGAAAGGGTGTTAACTTGCTCGCTCTGGAGGAATCTTGACGCAAGTTGTGAATGCTGTATACTTATGGGACTGGTCGCACACGCTGAGCGATCATGAGCGTGCTGCAGTGTGGATTATGGAGGCTGTCCAGCCCGACTTACGGTAGTGGTTGCAGAGTACTTCGCCAAATGGGATGCGTAGAGTGAATTCTGGTAGTGGCGCTTGTATGCTTCAGATAAAAACAAGTAGTGTGGTTTGGTCTGGCTATATCACTATCTTCTAGTTACCACCACAGACCGTACGCTAGCAGAGCCGTACCGCAAGGAAGAAGAGCGATGATGAGATGGACTCAGGAGTCGGCACGACAGTTTCAGAAGCGTTCACCAGAAGAAGATTGTAAAATTATTCCACTGGCTTTGATGAATAGTCGATGGGAAACCTTGGCAGGGTTGCTGCCTCGGGTTATCATCCGTCATTTACCGCTCACACTCTACCATGAATAACAGACTTTTCCGTTGAGTGGAGCTATAGACAACTCGGAGATTCAGTAGTATATTTGGTGTCCGGAGACGAGTCGCCATTCTGTCTATCGTGGTCAGATGACGCCGATGTGCCGATCATGCTGGAAGGTCATAGGAAATAGCGATCCTCTAGACCGAGATCTCTCCAACTTCTGGAATCGTGGATGTGATGAGTTACTGAATGTGAGAACAGCAGTAACTGAGTACTTGTTGAAGGCAAACTGCTTGCCAGAATGCTCGCTGGTATGTAACAACGATGGTAAAACCTGTTGTGATACCCTTCACGAAGTGGCTAGCAAACTGCGTATTCCATCAGGTTAACGCAAGGTCCGGCACTGGAATTCACAACAAAGACTCCCTGAGGTATGTACGCATCCTCGCCTGGCTTGCCCTGTGGTATGAAACGTCATCCATACAGAATCTATGGGATGCGATTGTCAGACGTTCACTTCCACGCCGGCATTTAGTCAGATATCTTCATTTACTGACGCAACATGTTTCTGGCAGGGCCATAGATGCTTGTAGATGACATTCTAAGGCTGTTTCCTTCCATTACCCAACGAATACAAGATGGTATGCTATGAGCAAACGCCAAATTTGGTAAATACCGTAATGGCTCTTTATGGCGTAGCGCTTCCCGTCAGTGTAGCTTTTCTCCGCCACTTGGAGGACTGGTGATACTCTTGACGACATTTGACCGTGTAGACATCCTAGAACTTAGGACGGTGATGGAAAGAATAATTCTGGAACACTTTAAGCTAAATCAGTCAAACTTGGTACATTTATGATTTCCTGTCTGAGGAATTCAGCAATATAAGAAACTCAGTAATGAAATAAATAGGAAATGCGGGGAAGCTAAGACGAAATGCCTCCATGAACAATGTTTAGAAACACGAAATAAAATGACTGACGGAAAGACTGACTCAGTATATAGAAAAGTCAAAGAAATCTCCTGTGAAATCAAAAGCAATGGCAGTAACATTGGGTGTGGAATGGGCAATAGGAATTGCACTGTTAAACGCAAAATAAGGAATGGATAGGTGGAAAGAGTACACTGAAGGTCTTCATGAGAGGGACGACTTGTCTGAGGACTTGATAGAAGAAGAAACTGGAGTCCCTAATGCAGTTATAGGGTATCCAGTATTAGTCAAAATTTATGAGTGCTTTGGAAGACTTGAGGTGAAATAAAACGGATGGGATCGAAAACATTCCATTAAAATGTCTAAAATTGTTGGGGCCGACAGCTATCGAACGACCCTCAACTTCGGGTGTGAGATCTATGAAATTGGCGTCGTACCATGAGGCTTTCCGAAAAGTGTCATTCAAACAATTCCGAAGATAGCAACGGCAGACAGACGCCAAATTATGGCGCAGTCAGCTCGACAACTCATGCGTCCAAACTGATGATAAGAATAATTTACATAAGAATGGAAAAGAAAACTGAGGATATGTTGGATGAAGATCAGTTTAGCTTTAGGAATAGTAGTGGCATCAGACAGGCGGGTCTGACTCAGAGCTTGAGAAGGGAAGCGTGAGTGAAGTAAAATCGAGATACGCTCATAGAGTTTGTCGATCTAGAAAAAGCGATCGACAGAGCCAAACAGTGCCAGATATTCGAAATTCTGAAAAAAAAGGAGTAAGCTGCAGGGAAGACGGGTGATATACAATATGTGCAAGAACCAAGTGAGAACAGAAAGACTGGAAGAGAAACACCGAAGTGCTTGGATTAAAAAGGCATCAGACAGGGTTGAAATTTTCCACCTCTACTGTTGAAACTACATATTGAAGAAACAACGATGAAAATAAAAGAAAGATTCAAAAGTGGATTAAAATACAGTGGGAAGAACATCTGTGGTAAGATTCGCTGATGACATTGTTATACTCAGAAAAAAGTGAAGAATTCCAGGATCTGCTGAGTGGAACGAATAGTCTAATGAATACAGAATTTAAGAGTAAACCGTAAAAGGATGGAAGTAAAAAAGTAGGAAAAATGAGAACAGTGAAAAACTAAACAACGAAATTGGTGGTCAGCAAGTAGAATAAATTAAGAGATTTGCTACCTTGTAAGAATAATAACCCGTGACGAACGAACCAAGGAGGACACAAAGAGCAGCACAGCACAGGCAATGAGGGCATTCCTGGCCAAGAGAAATCAACTGGTGTCAAACATTGGCCTTTGTTTAAGGAAGATATTTCTAAGAATGTTCGTTTTGAGCACAGAATTGTGCAGTAGTGAATCATGGGCAGTGGGAAAGTCGAAACTGAAGCGTTTGAGACGTGGTGCTACAGAGTAATATTGAAAATCTGGTGGTCTTATAGGACAAGAAATGAGGAGGTGCCCCGCAGCCGAAGGAAAGAACATACAGAAAACACTGAAAGAAGAGGCGACTTGATAATAGGACATATGTTAAGACATCAGGGAATAACTTCATGGAATTAGAGGGAACTGTAGAGAGTAAATCCTGTAGAGGAAAGCAAGGACTGGAATACAAATACCAAACAATTGGGGATGTAGGGTGCAAGTGTTGTTCTGTCAGTTTTATTCTGCACTACACTATAGCAGTTTTTCCTATAAACCACCCAGGTCTCATAGAGCTATGTTACTTGGCAGTGACAGATAACGCGGCAGTTATTTTTGTCCTGAAGTTGTGGCACTTATACGAGGGTGAGTTAAATTAAAACCTTAAATTTGTAATAAAAAATCGAAATTTCGCGCCGTTATCCTGTAGGTTGGTAAGCGTGCTACAACCAGCGTACAGATTGGCCTGTAGGTGGCAGCGTAGTGCAGATGCTCACATACCGTAGCAGTATCAGTATAAAGATGCCCCCCCCCCCCCCCCCCCCACTTGCGACTTGCACCAGGGAAGAACAGAGTTCTGTTATTCAGTTTTTGCGTAGTGAAGGTGTGAAACCCAGTGAAATTCATCGACGAATGTCGATCAGTACGGTGATGCATGTTTGTCACAGCGGCAAGTCTACGAATGGAGTACAAAGTTCGTAAAAGGTGTGACTTCGGTGGAAGATGCTCCTCTTCCAGGTCAGGCGCAACGAGTTGTAACTCCACAGAACATTGCAGCAGTTAAAGCAATAGTGAAGGAAACCCGCCTAGTGACACTGAATGACATTGCAGCATGTTTACAGATTAGTCATTGGTCAGCACACCACATTGTGCATGATGTGCTCCAGTTTCATAAAGTGTCTGCAAGATGGGTGCCACGGCAGATGGCTCCTGAAATGAGAGAAGGACGTGTTGCTGCTTGTGAAGAACTTCTTCAGCGCTTTGATCGAGAAGGTGATGGCTTCCTTGCAAGAATCGTTACTGGGGACGAAACCTGGGTTCACTTCCACCAACCTGAAACGAAGAGAACGAGCAAGGAATGGCCCCATTCCTCATCACCAAAACCAAAGAAGTTTCGAACAGAACCATCAGCAGGGAAGGTTATGCTGACTCTCTTTTGAGGCGAAAAAGGCGTCATTTTGGAGCATTACATGCCTAGAGCGACCACTGTCACTAGTGCATCACACAGAGATCTCCTAAAAAATCATCTGCGGCCCGCAATCAAATCAAAGCGACGTGGATTGCTGTCAGCAGGTGTCCTTTTGCAACACGACAATGCAAGGCCCCACACTGCCCGTACAGCAGTTGCAACAATCACAGACCTGCATTTTGAGTGTCTTCCTCATACACCACAGTCACCATATCCTGCCGCTTGTGATTTCCATATGTTTGGACCACTCAGAGACGCAATGGGAGGAAAGAATTTCCGTTCTGATGAAGAGGTACGCCACGCGGTGCATGAGTGGTTGCTCGGACTACCAAAAGAAGTTTTATCTAAAGGAATTTTTGCACTTTGTAAGCGGTGGAGGACTTGCACTGAGCGTGGGGGAGATTGTGTTGAAAAGTGATACAGCTTTATAACACTTCTGCACAACAAATAATATTTTTAAAAATATTTAAAGTTTTCATTTGACTCACCCCCGCAAAACACTAAAGATGTACGTAATACTGAAGTAATATTTACTAACGGTGCATGTAAGACAGCCTCGCCTCATAACAACAAGAACAATAGAAAGCGCAGGAAATTGCTTATGATGGTCTCTAGTGCACGTTCCTACTAAAATCGGTGACTAACATGAAACGAGCTTGACCAGGACAAGTTTACTAGTATCAAACATAGACCTTAATTTGAGGAAGAAATTTCTCAGATTGTACGTTTGGAGCATAGGACTGAGAGAATGGAATAATTTGAGTTGTGGTGCTCCACAAGAATGTTGAAAATTATGAGGAATGATAAGGTAAGGAATGAGGAAAGTCTCCGCAGAATCGGAAAAACAGTGACTAGAAGATGGGAAAGGGTGATGGGTCATGTGCTAAGACAACAGGTAAAAACTTCCATGGTGCTAGAGGGAGGTGTAGAGGGTAAGAATTGTAGAGGGAGAGACAGATTGGAATATAGCCAGTAGGTTGCAATAGCTGCTCTGAGAAGAAAAGACTGGGACAAGAGAGCAACTCGTGGCGGGCCACGTCACATCAATCAGAAGACTGATGATCATCCCTGTACCATATTCTGTCCTAATTTTAGACTGTGATAAATAATTAAACGGACAGTGAAGGTGGGGGAAATAAGTTTTTATTTATTTTGTCTTCGGCTACAAACGGGCCTTTAGACACGCGTAGTAAATAAGATCCGTGGCAACTGCCACAGCGGACTCGATGTAGATGGAGATAGTTGGAGGTCAGCGCTGGGAGCGTCATCCAGTCGGCAGTGAACGACCGAACGCGTGTGTGTTCGATCGCCGTGCCGTGCAGCGGTGGTAGCCCCGGGGCGGGATGCTTGGCCTGGCGCTTGGCACATTGTGATGCGAAGCGGAGCGGAGCTTACCGGTCCATTAGGGGAGGTAGCGGAGCAAGCGCCTCTCACCACCGCTAACACCGCTGCCGGGGCCTGGACACTGCCGTCTGACGATGTACGGAGCCAAGCCCTGCCCTGCCCTGCTCTGCCCTCTTGGTCTGCTGCTCATTAACTGCGCTACTAGCGTCGGAGCAGCCGCATCTCCTCATCACGTATTTTCCATTAGCCCCTTGGCAACAATGGTATATTCTAGAATGAAAGCGCCGCCTGAAGAACAGGGCTAGACCCACTCTGTTTAGCTTCTACACATTAACGCCCCTGCTGACACTGAAAACAGCCTCATCATCATATGCAGCATTTTCGGTTATCCACTCTTCGACTGTTGGAGTAAATGGTATTCAAGTTCTGCAATGCAAGACCCAGGCCGTTAGTCTGCTACCAGGCAAATCATCGCCACCACCAGCGGCGGAGATGACACAGTCTTCTCATTTGACATTTTCGGTTAGATCTGGGACCATGACCGACTAGGTTGCTAAGGGTGTCTCAAAGCCTCCGTATCCTCCCCTGAGACATGCTAGCCCACAGCTGTTGTAACAGGTCTTCCATATCCTGGACAATGGTAGAGAAAGGAGTTAACATCCGAGATGGATCCACCTAATTCTCGGTATCTCGATGGCCACGGGAGTATCTAAGTGCCACGCAAACAGCTCATCGAGATACCTGGCACGTGTGAACGAGCACTTTCCTCCTCAACAACAGCGCCATGATACTATCGCATAAGCGGTAACACGTGAGGACGCAGGATCACCGTGACGTACAACTGTGCCGTCAAAGTTCCAATATTTCAAATGGCTCTAAGCAATGTGGGACTTAACATCTGAGGTCATCAGTCCCCTAGACTTAAAACTACTTAAACCTAACTAACCTAAGGGCATCGCACACATCCATGCCCGAGGCAGGATTCAAACATTCGACCATAGCAGCAGCGCGGTTCCGCACTGAAACGCCTAGAATAGCTCGGCCACAGCGGCCGGCACCGTCAGAGTTCCATAAATCACTGCCAGTCGTGACAGACGCATACCAGGTGTACCGGTATGAAATGAGCGTTAAGATACAAATGTGTCGATGGGGAAAATTTGTTGTGAACGAGAGTTAGTTTTTATTTTGTTTGGTTGGTATGACATCTGTCAAAGATATTTAGTATGCATGAAATGATGGAACAAACATCATTATATGTTTTCATCATGTTAACAATGTCGAATTTTGTACCAGAAAAATATGATTTGCGAAAAGCATTAATTTTTTGTTTTCATTTGAAAGAAAGTGCTGCAGAGTCGAATCGAATGCTTGTCGAGGCATATGGTGCCTCTGATATGCTCTATCAGAATCAATATGCAAAAGATGGTTCCAAAGGTTCAGAAATAATGATTTTGATGTAAGAATTGAAGAATGTGGAAAACCACCATAAAAGTTGGAAGACGCCGAATTGCAAGCAATATTGGATGATGATGATACTTTGAGTCAGAAGCAAATGGCAGCAATGCTAAATGTTGCACAACAAACAGTTTACGACCGTTTGAAAGCTATGGGAAAAATCCAAAAGTGTGGAAAATGGGTGCCACATGAATTGAATGAAAGACAGATGGAAAACCGAAAAACCATTTATCAAATTTTGCTTCAAAGACATGAAAGAAAATCAATTTTGCTTTGAATTGTTACTGGCGATGAGAAACGGATTTATTTTAAGAATCCCAAAAGGGAAAAATCATGTGTTAATCCGGGACAACCATCAACACCGACTGCAAAACCAGATCGATTCGGCAAGAAGACAATGCTCTGTGTTTGGTGGGATGAGAAAGGTGTGGTGTATCATGAGCTTCTAAAACCCAGTGAAACTGTGAATACTAATCGCTACAGACAACAAATGATCAATTTGAACTATGCATTGATCGAAAAAAAGACCGGAATGGGCCAGAAGGCATGGCAAAGTAATTTTTTTACACGACAATGCACCTGCACACAATGCAAAACTGGTTCAGGATACAATCAAAACATTTGGCTGGGAGCCGTATTCACCAGACTTGGGCCCTTCCGACTTCCATTTGTTTTCATCAATGGGACACGCACTGGCTGAGGAACACTTCGATTCCTACGAAGAAGTCGAAAATTGGGTGTCTGATTGGTTTGCTTCAAAAGACGAACATTTCTATTGGCGTGGTGTCCACAAAGTGCCAGCCCATATCACATAAGAAACAGATTGACCGTCCTTACAGCGGACGTAGAAATAGTTTTCCCGTTGGTCAACAAATGTCGCAGGCGACGCTACAATGCTAACTGACCTGTCCATGTGACGGAATTGGCAACGCTGTATCTTCGGTGACGTGAATTAGGCTGATTTGTGTTCGGCTAGAGCGCTGCGCGCGAAATGCATTCGTCACACAGCTGACTGTAGCTCATGATCGGCTGTGGTTTTTCCCGAGTTTTCAATCGAGGAAGGTAGATTAGCTCCTGTAATTCTACAAACCAAGTTTATTTCTACTGTAGGGATACTTCTCACAATCAAATGCGAAATGAAATAAATGAAAAGTAACACACAAACATTTCTCGCGAGTTGCTGTTGAAATGCAGACTGTATTGCAGTCGCATAGATTTCACACTCGCCTTCCATGCCGTCTATTTCCTCTTTGTTATACAGGTCTTCTAATATGGATTATGGTGGTAAAAAACATCTCCATGTGCAGGTTAACACTATAAAGCGTTCAAAATCTTCTCAACGTCTTTGAAATATAATGAATTAATTTACTGACAAATACTGCACCGAGCAGTGGGTTTCGCGTCCTGACATTACCGACAGAATTATTTATTTTGCATAGAGTATGTATAGGGATTAGGTGAGTTATAACAACAGATTTTGCTTCCTTTCTAAGTATTTCTGTAAGTGTTCTGAAGTATAACCACATTTTGCATTTGATTACTGTCAGTTGTAAACGAATATAATTTCATGTGCGCACTTAACAACGATATCTTCGAAAAAAATAAAGGAAGGACTGCCACGTTATATCAGAATATAAGGTCGATAAAATTTAGGTAGGATAGAATGCTTAGGGCTCTTTATTAATTCTTACTCCTAACTAATTCATTGATTCACCTGGATCTAAAATCCACTTCCGTAACCTTTCCTCATCCTTGGCTGGAAATCTGAACATTTTTAGTTCAGGATTTGTCCGTCTACTCCTTCCACAGTTGATGTACTCGCAGGCACTCGGCATGGCGACTCGATCCACTACCACCGGTATGTCAGAAACAGCTGTACTTCACAGACACCAAACGGTAGAGAGCTGCACGCGTTCGGACGATGTTGTCACATATTTCATAGAACGGAGTTCCATCTATTGTTTGGTGCCACAAGTAATGGTGTGACCTGTCGCTGCCTGGTGGCCGTTCCCTGACAAGGGTTGCCTGCTAGACCAAGCGATAGGGCAATCTGTTTCTTACGTGATCTGGGGTGCCAGAAAGGTGGTGAAAATGTATAGAAAGCAATGGTCAGTACTTCGAATAAAATGTTTGTACTTTTCAATTCAAAATTAGAGCTTCATTTTCACAAAAAAAAAAACGCTCATTTCATACCGGTACACCTGGTACTCCGTAACCTCCCTCACCATGGCGACAGGAGCACATCGCTGCGCCTCTCCAAAGTATTGGAAACTGTAACCTCTCCCTGGTCGCCGCCACACATGTCGACACTGGTCTTTCAGGGTAGTGAGGAACTGTGATCTATCACTGAACACAGTGCGATGCCATTCTTCAGCAGTCCCTGCTTCCCGGTCACTGTAACACTCAAGACGCAACTGTCTGTGTTGTGTTGTTGACAGCAGCCTAAGCGTAGGTCGCTAATTTCATGGTCCGGATGCTGCCAGTCTCCGACCAATGGCGTAGGATGACAAACACTGTGCACGGAGTCCATTATTTGTTCTCAGATGGCAAGCGCAAATGAAAAGAGGCTACGATATCCTCGGTCCACAATATGTCCATCCCCATTGTGGTGGTCCAACACAATGTCGAAGAGAATGTCTGTCCTCACGTTCCCGTTCACTGCTACATCTGGGTACTGTCACGTCCGAATGCCCTATGAATCTGAATACTGCACAACTCGACCAGCCGATCAAGTGGAGACCCACAATGAGGACCCCTTCAAACACTGTGAGACGCTGCTAACGCCATCTCACACGCGCATGCGGCATCTTCGTGTCCTTCGAAGTGATTACGCAAGAATTGGCACTGTGCACCGCCCTTTTATACGGGTAACCTACGACGTCGAGAGCACGTTCTATATGTCACACAGCATTACTGCTCTAGTGACTTACACATCCGCCGACGGTGTGTACGTGTATGAAGCAACAGTGATAATCCTCCCATTAGGTTTTCCTTAAACTAGGTTTACGTAATCGTATTACCTCACTTCCTCTTGAAAGACATGGAATTAATAAACAGCCATGAGGCTGATTTGACACTACTCATTTAGATGTGACGATAAAGCCATGCAGTTCACACGCTGAAATGTGCCACCGTCGCACCCTTGAATCCCTGAGCCACGCGACTATACTGCATGGACGAACCTGATAAGATGGCGTGTCTGGACTAGCCAGTGCTTTTCGCCGCGACTCGTTTCAATGACAGATTTTAGATGACGCTATCCTATCTAATCCAAAGATCCATGTGCAGCGACATTCTGGTGACGATTGTGCATTGTCTTACGTAGCTCTTTCGAGAAGCCCGACACGTAACATGTTTCTTAGCTGTATGGCAGGAAATCAGAGGCATGGTGCGAGCATGCAGCATGAACTCTGGGTGGCAGTGTGACAACAAGTTACTCTTGGATGTTTTTAAAAAACTGTTGGAGTGATCGCTGTTGCATCAAACAAAACATTTCAAATATAATTAGCTGATGGAGGACGAACTTGTTTCTTGATGTCTTCGTTATCCATGGTAAATCTTTTGCTGTTACGTGGCATTTTGTTTGAAAATCGAACATAGGGCGTTGTAGACGGCTCGGAATCATGTTTGTACGTGGACTGGAATTCCCACTTATTATATTGACATTCATGATAGTGCTGGATACGAAAACTCCTATGTTTTCTTTCCATCAAATACGCGCTTGTGAAGCACCCTACAGCAGTCACTAGTTTTACCAGAGACCAGTGAGGTTATCCTGTTTTCACCGCCTACAAAAGCTTTATGAAGTAGCGACTTGGGCCACTATTACTAGAGCTATGCCCATGCAAATGCCCATTCCGATATTTTCCTTGTAATATGCACTTATCAGGAGATCTGTTCCAGTATCATTGTTCTTTTGTATACTCAACGTAAGATGATCAGCAGTTTTTGTTTCCGAAGATGGTGGTGTTGCTATTTTGAACCCCTTTGAGCTAGCAACATCAGTCCCTAATACGAAAGGGCACGAATAACTACAGAACTTTTATTCACATTCGTGTTGCAGTAGTCTCGTAAAGAGTTAACGACTAGGCGAAAACAACAAAGAAAGACTTGCGATAAAAAAGACATTATAGTAGTTTTAAACGCACTATCGATAGAAGAATGGTCCTAAAAATATGAGAACGGCTCTCAAGAAAATTTCTATATTTCACCATTTTATAACAATAGCTGATTTGATAAAAGTGTCATCCTTGTAATTTTTTGAATCTATGCCATGGTGCTCGTATTACAAGCACAACTTTTCACGGTTCCATAAAACAAAAGGATTTCTTGTTTCATGCATAATAACTCAAGAACTGTATGATAAATTAGTGAGAGATAATGTCATATTACGTGGTAGTAAGGAAATAAGTGGGTACCCTTTATAGCAACTCGTCGTATACAGGGTGTTTCAAAACTTACAGCATAACTTCAGGATTTGATTGCCAATAAGCAGAAGAAAAAGTAAGTCAACATGGGTCGTAAAATAAATCGTTACTGACTTATTCGATCTTCAGTTCATACGAGCTGTACGGTACATCTGTCACGACAGCTATTAGACTCCGATTACATATCAGGAGAAATGTTAAAAGTGACCTCCGGTCGTCATCTCAATGAAGCCCGCACCCGAAAAAGAAGTTTGGGATGTTGAAGTGTATCTTTTTTTTAGTTATTGCCTTTCAGTTCGTGCCCGTGCAGCCATCTCACAGTGGAAAGAAACTGGAAACACAGTAGGACAGTATGTTTGAAGCGATTTTCGTGTCAGTAATGAAGGTACGAATGTGAAGACAACACAACGCCAAGTCTCTCAAGCAGAGAAAATCTCCGACCAGTCCGAGAATCGGACCCGGGCCCGTTCGGTTAGCAATCTGCAGCACTGACCCCGCAGCTACTGTGGCAGACAGTAGAGGCGTTCCTACTGCCTGAAAGACTGTCACAGTGCGAGCATAAAGAGTAGGTCCATCCAAAACAGTAGTCGAATAGAGGAGGAGACTGCACTTGTCCCCACAGTTGAAAGTCCAGGGTCCTTAATTCAACTCAAGTGACGGCAAAGCAATCGCTCCATCTCTACCAATGCGGCGCACAGGAAAATGTGCATTTAGGTGCCTCGCAGCAGACTGACTGAAATGTGCGGCAGCACCACTGTGCATGAAACACAGTTGACGACAGGATGTATCCGTGTAGTTCTGTCCAGTAAGTCTCCCTGGAAGGACACAATGCCGCAACAAACATCTTTAGGCGTATCTAACAAGGAATCCCCTGATTGCGAAGTCGCAAGTTCAGTCATTAGTAAGGCTCACTTGAAAGTATTACGTTAGCAATTATGACAGGAAAAATATTAGCTGCTAGGACTTACCATGTGCATCAGGATAGCGACAGAAAAGTGTCCGTAAGGTGCCAAGATCAACTTTCTATGGGATGTACGTATTACACTTCACAAAATGGACATCATTGACATTCAAGTAATGTTCAAGGCAAACCATTAACTTGGACCATGAAGACCTAATGAAAAATGGCGTGTCACAATCGTCACAAATGTTATCACAATCAAGATCGAAGGCGGTTTCCTTATGAGCTACAAAGTGTGCAGGCCGTACAGCTAGGTATTCACTCTTAAGGAATGCATACAGAATCTGATTTGTGTAACGGAGTGATGAGAACTGGTGGAATGTGATGCCACACAAGCGAATGCGAAAAAGTCTTCCGTGGAGGTTACTGTGAAACTGGCTACCCTTCGAGACGTAGCTGCAAGTAATGCGATAATATGATTACAGCCACGGAAAAAAACAAACAGCCAGAGACTGAATTTGTCCAGTGGTTCCATGTGGTATGAACTGCAAATTCATGCACTTTCCAGAGGGACATTTGCTCTAAAGGAGTGTGAGTTTTGCACGCAGACCATACACCACGTAAAAGCAAGTTATTTTGACCAGCGGCTGGATAAAAGCAGTGCTCATACAACAGTTTTAGTTCTCTTACGCCCCTCTTGCTTGCAGTGACGTAAATATTCCCTACAGCCCTGGCCCACGAGAAAGAATCGTAGTGGGCAGACCTCCTCCATCTTCTCGCAGCAAATAACCAATTTACCATCGACATTAACAATCAGCATATGTGTGTACAAATGCGTTTAGGCAGTGATGTTATTTGATCTTGATACAACTTTATTGGAACCTCTAGTTTCCAGAATTTCTTTCATAGGTATTTCCTCTTCAAATCCCGATTGATCGGATTTGAAAACAAATTCCTTACTAAACGATGGGATAAGTCTGTTTATCTCAACTACAAATTTTAGACCCGAATCCGCAGTTCGCTGTGCATCATCTAGTTGATGCCTTGAAATTTTGAGATCCTCTGTCTTCCAAATCCCTAGCACTGTTTCAAGCTAAGCAACTATGCACTGCTTTCCTTGAAATCATTGTAATATGTGTCGCGCGCAATTTGATGGGCACAACGTAACTGAAAGCAAGGGGAAATCACAGCCGTAATTTTTCCTGAGGGCATGCAGCTTCACTGTATGGTTAAATGATGATTGCGTCCTCCTAGGTAAAATATTCCGGAGGTACAATAGACTCCCATTCGGATCTCCAGGAGGTCGTCGTTATGAGCAGAAACAAAAGTGGTGTTCTACGGATCGGAGCGTAGAATGTCAGGTCCCTTAATCGGGTAGGTAGTAAGAAAATTTAAAAAGGGAAATATATAGGTTAAAGTTTAATATAGTGGGAATTAGTGAAAGTCGGTGGCAGGAGGAACAAGACTTCTGGTCAGGTGAACACAGGGTTATAAATACCAAATCAAATAAGGTAATGCAGGAATAAGTTTAATAATGAATAAAAAAAATAGCAGCGCGGGTAAGTTACTACTAACAGCGGCCAAGATAGACACAAAGACCACGCCTACCACAGTAGTACAAGTTGATATCCAACTAGCTCCCGCAGATGATGAAGAGATTGAAGAAATGTATGATGAGCTAAAAGAAATTATTCAGATAGTGAAGGGAGACGAAAATTTAATAGTCATGGGAGACTGGAATTCGATCGTAGGAAAAAGAAGAGAAGGAGAAGTAGTAGGTGAATATGGAATGGGGGTAAGGAATCAAAGAGGAAGCGCCTGGCAGAATTTTGCACATAGAATAATTTAATCATAGCTAACACTTGGTTTAAGAATCTTGTATACGTGGAAGAGGCCTGGAGACACTGGAAGGTTTGAGATAGATAATACAATTATAATGGTAAGACGGAGATTTACGAATCAGGTTTTAAATTTTTAAATTGTAAGACATTTCCAGGGGCAAATATGGATTCTGACCACAATCTATGGGTTATGAACTGTAGATTAAAAATGAAGACACTGCTAAAATGCAGGAATTTAACGAGATGAGCCTGAATAAACTGAAAGAGCAAGAGGTTGTAGAGACTTTCAGAGAGAGCATTAGGGAACGACTGACAAGAACAGGGGAAAGAAATACAGTAAAAGAAGAACGGGTAGCTTTGACAGACGAAATAGTGAAGGCAGTAAAACATCAAGTAGGTATAAACGAGATCTAGCAGGAATCGTCGTGTAACAGAAGATATACTGAATTTAATTGATGAAAGGAGAAAATATAAAAATGCAGCAAATAAAGCATTTAAAAAGTAAATACAAAAGTCTCAAAAATGAGATGGACCGGAAGTGCAAATTCGCTAAGCAGGGATGGCTAGAGGACAAACGTAAGGATGTAGAGGTATATATCTCTAGGGGGAAGATAGATACTGCTCACAGGAAAATTAAAGACGCCCTTGGAGAAAAGAGAATCACTTTTGTGTCAAGATCTGAGATGCAAAATCAGTTCTAAGCAAAGAAGAGAGTGGAAAGAGTTTGTAGAGGGTCTATACAAAGGCGATGTACTTCAGGCCAATATTAGGAGCCGCGCGGTGTGGCCGCGCCGTTTGAGGCGCCAGGTCACGGACTGCACGGCCCCTCCCGCTAGAGGTTCGAGTCCTCCCATGGGCATGGGGGTGTGTGTGTTATTCTTAGCATAAGTTAGTTTAAGTAGTGTGTAAGTCTAGGGGGCGATGACCTCAGCAGTTTGGTCCCTTAGGAATTCACACACACACACACACACACACACACACACACACACACACACACCGGCACACACTCAATATTATGGAAACAGAAGAGGACGTAGATAAAAATTAAATGGGAGATAGGATAATGCACGAAGAATTTGACAGAGCACTGAAAGACCTTAGTCGACACAAGGCCCGGGAACAGACAATATTCGATTAGAACTACTGATAACCTTGAAAGAGCCAGCCACCACAAAACTCTCCCATCTGGTGAGCAAGATGTATGAGAGAGGCGACATACCCTCAGACTTTAAGAAGAATATAACAATTCAGATCCCAAAGAATGTGTGTGTTGACATATGGGAAAATTACCGAACTATCAGTTGAAAAAGACACAGCTGCAAAATACTAGCGCGCATTCTTTACAGACCAATGGAAAAACTGGTAGAACGCTACCTCGGGGAAGATCAGTTTGGATTCCGTAGAAATGTTGAAACACGTGAGGCAATACTGACCTTACGCCTTATCTTAGAAGAAAGATTAAGGAAAGGCAAACCTACGTTTCTAGCATTTGTAGACTTAGAGAAAGGTTTTGACAATGTTGATTGGAATACTCTCTTTCAAATTCTGAAGGTGGCAGGGGTAAAATACAGGGAGCGAAAGGCTATTTACAATTTGTACAGAAAGCAGATGGCAGTTATAAGAGTCGAGGGACATGAACGGGAAGCAGTAGTTGGGAAGGGAGACAGGGTTGTAGCCTATCCTCGATGTCATTCAATCTGTATATTGATCAAGCAGTAAAGGAAACAAAAGAAAAGTTCGAAGTAGGTATTAAAATCCGTGGAGAAGAAATAAAAACTTGGAGGTTCGCCGATGACATTGCAATTCTGTCAGAGACAGCAAAGGACCTGGAAGAGCAGTTGAAAGGAATGTACAGTGTCTTGAATGGAGGATATGAGATGAACATAAACAGAAGCCAAACGAGGATAATGGAATCGATAAAATCAGGTGATGCTGACAGAATCAGAGTAGGAAATGAAACCCCTAAGGTTAGTAGATGAGTTTCGCTATTTGGGGAGCAAAATAACAGAAGATGGTCGAAGTAAAGAGGATATAAAATGTAGAGTGGCAATGGAAAGGAAAGCGTTTCTGAAGAAGAGATATTTGTTGACATCGAATATAGATTTAAGTATCAGGAAGTCTTCTCTCAAATTATTTGTATGGAGTGTAGCCATGTATGGAAGAGAAAAAAAAATGGTTCAAATGGCTCTGAGCACTATGGGACTCAACTGCTGAGGTCATTAGTCCCCTAGAACTCAGAACTAGTTAAACCTAACTAATCTAAGGACATCACACACATCCATGCCCAAGGCAGGGTTCGAACGTGCGACCGTAGCGGTCTCGCGGTTCCAGACTGCAGCGCCAGAACCGCGCGGCCACTTCGTCCGGCTGAAAGAGAAACCAGGACGATAAATACTTTATACAAGAAGAGAATAGAAGCCTTCGAAATGAGATGATAGAGAAAAGTGCTGAAGATTACATGGGTAGATCACATAACTAATCAGGATGTACTGATTGGAATTGGGGAGAAGAGGAATTTGCTGCACAACTTGACTATAAGAAGGGATCGGTTGGTAGGACATGTTCTGAGGCATCAAGGGATCACCAATTTGCCGGCCGTTGTGGCCGAGCGGTTCTAGGCGCTTCAGTCTGGAATCGCGCTGCTGCTACGGTCGCAGGTTCGAATCCTGCCTCGGGAATGCAAGTGTGTGATGTCCTTAGGTTAGTTAGGTTTAAGTAGTTCTAAGCCTAGGGGACTGATGACCTCAGCTGATAAGTCCCATAGTGCTTAGAAGCATTTGAACCATCACCAGTTTAGTAGTGGAGGGCAGCGTGAGGGTAAAAATCATAGAGGGAGACCAAGAGATGAATACACTAAGCAGATTCAGAAGGATGTACGTTGCAGTAGTTACTTTGAGACGAAGAAGTTTCACAGGATAGAGTAGCATGGAGAGCTGCATCAAACCAGTCTCTGGACTGAAGACTACAACAACAACACAACGTTATTAAGATTATATTTAATGTTTTATATCTACAATAAACTGCGGATCTTTAAAGTTATGTAGTGAGGTTCCCAGCCTGCAGTTGTTTTCCTAGTTATGATTTCCTCCTTGAAGATGTTAACGTGTGTACTTTCCATTAATCTTCGGCACCGTGACCTTGCGGTTTCAAGGGTACTGTTAGCCTCCAATGGCTGAATTCACCAGATCGATCCGTCAAGAGTACAGCGGAAATACGTACATCACACAGGATTTTATGTTTTACTTACAACGGTTTTATACGGCTGGTGTCGACCGAATCCAGTTATATGTATTACGGATATGTGTATTACGGGGTGTTACCTGGTAAGCTACTTTTCGTATGTCTTCTACTGTCTACGTTTCGGTTTCATGCTATAGTATTAGTTTTTGGATGATATCTTCCTGTATACATGTAGTACTTTTCCGAGTCATTAGTTCTTTGTTAGTTTATCCGCGTTCACATTAGTGCTCCGTTCAGTATTTCTTTCCTGCTTTTTTCTAAGCCTGGCTCATTCAGTAGTCATGCTTTGTACACTTCTGACAAAATTCTTTTGACTATACTGAAATTTATTATGACTACCAACCTTTCTGGTTTGATTCTTAACGTATATAACTTCCTGAATGCTGAGACTCCGTAATTGTCTATCTACATTACGAAAATAAAACCATTATGAGTACCTGTCATAATTTGTTAACTTCGTGGTTCTGTATTCCTACTATTTCATAAAATTTCACTTAGTGATCTATATTCTTGGCAGATACACCTGACGATTCGTCTATAGAGATGTGAAACCGGTAATTGCGAATAAAAGATCTTCATACAGTTGTGCGGCTTTTGGAAACACCTCATCATTCTGCAGTGTTTATTTTTAATTTTACAATTTTAATGACAATTTTAATTGTTATTGAGTTTCCAGTGCTTTTTATGTTTTATTGTTATTCACTTTATTTAAGACTGCCGTAAATTCGATTTTGCTCCATTGTACGCTGTGAGAAGTATCTCTTTCTGATAGATCCCGCACAATTTGAAACACGGAAACATGCTCGTGTGAATACGTGTAAGGAAATGTAGATCCTTGTACAAGTGACGAAACAGAAATATTACCGTACCAGCCGTAATCTAAACAACAATGAGCTGCTGGATGTTCAAAGATGAACAGAAAGTAACAAATGTTTCGTTCGCGAAGCTCGTCCCAAAAAATGATGACTGGACATCTCCGCAACCATGACTTCGAGAGATAGCAATATCAGAAGAGGAAGAGCCTTTACCGGAATTGGTTCAAACGTATGCAGAATTGTATTGCTTTTATGGGCTTACACTTTGAGAAAAAACACATCCGTTAAAACCAAAAAAGATTTTATTTCATTATTTTAGTAACAATGTAAGAAATGACCTTTAGCAATACCTGGTACTATTCTATGACACACTACAATCTAAAGATGAAACTTTGTCTACTGGCCTGTCGGGAAGTGCGGTACCGACCGGCCGCCATGTAATCCTCCAGCAATGACGTCATTTGAATGCGGTATCGAGGGCCACGAGCCCAGAGCATAGCTCTTCCGGCCGTTTCACAGATTTTCCAGGCCTTGCAGCGCTGCCGCTCACTGAAGGGTCTCATCAGTTGCCATTATGACACTGAGTGCGGCAAACACACAGCCTTCAATTCCTTCCACCAAGGGGATCCCGAGAATCGAACCCAAGTCCTTCGCATAGGTGTCAGTTATGTTGACCACTTAGCTGAGAAGTAAAACTAATGACACACTAAGACGAACAGCGTCTGATACGCCGCGATACTATGAGGGTACCACTAGCCAAAGTATCATCTTCTGAGAACTGCATATTTAGGTGAAAATCTTCGCCGCATGGGCTTAACATGCGATTAAATCACGAGTGTGAAAGGAATCTTAAACGACTGAGTGAGGGAAAGACTAAAAGGCGTCCGACGAAACGCGTCCTCACTTCCTTCATTAGAAAATAAAGCTTCCTCAGACTTTCCATTGCAGTAATGAAAACGACCATGGCCTCGGGAGGGTAATTGGTAATTTACCAGAGATGATGCAAAAGCTCAATCCGTTCTCTTTCAGAGGACCTGAATAAGAGTAATATGGTATGCACGAACTTGCAGCGTGGTCACTGTGAAAAAAAGGTCTGCAACTTGTTTTATAACGGAAATAAATTGTTGCAGCTCCGTCATTACTTGTACTGGGAAGTATTTTTATTTTTTGATGGTGACTAGGTTCGGTCACCTGTGCCATTTTCTAACCATCTGTGTCGTAAGTGTGACAAATACAGGCGATATCCTATATACAAAAACTTCCCCTGCAATGATTATCAAAGCGGTACTATGGCTGACTATACAGCAGTATAGGGAGTTGAGTTCTCTAATGTCCATGCTCTGTGGTCTGCTTACTGTTATTGAGTCGACCATAGTGTAGCTCTGATCATCACACCATGGGCATTTTTTATACAGAGGTTGCCGCCTGTTTTTCACACGAAACGGGTGGTTTAAAAATGGCCAAGGTGTCCGAAACTAGTCACCATCAAGAAATAAGCAAAAATATGTACTTCTCAATGCAAGTTATGATGGAGCAACAACCATTCACTTTAATTCGGTATACATGACGCAGAAAATTTGCTAAGCCACACCCTCATAGACAGGGAAATAGATTGGTAAGCATCTATCATGAAAGATTGGAAATGATGGATACATTATCAGCGTCCCTTCTCAACATATAGTTTCCGACACGAAGTGGAAAACGTATTTCACATATTACTACAGCGTGATGAGAAGATGTACAAACCACCTAGTATTTCCTTTCATGAGTCTCACTCGCCAGTTAATTGAAACACACGTTACTGTTTACAGTAACGACAAATCCAGGAAGTGATCAGCTGGGATGACTAAAATACAGCTCTTGACAATGTTCCACGGCAGTATGCAATATTAGGTGTCCATAGCTAAGTGAAGTAAAATCTCTAATCATTATGACGATACTATTTATACGTCGTTAAATGGAGGTGAAAAGAAGTTGCTTGAAGCTTTTCCGGTGAGCTGAATCTCCTGTGAGTGTTCGAACATGCAGCTGGGAGTAGTTTATTTCTTCTTCCAATATTTCTGCAGGAAACATGCGGCCCATTGACAAGGTCAGTCGGTGATTTGTTTCTCAGCATGAAGCACCGACTGTCTTTGACAGATGTTTTTCAGTAGACGTATCTGAGCTAAAAATAATGATTCCCCTACTGTGTTTCTGAATACTGTTGTAGCGAAGGGGACAAGTTTTGCGTACTGAACGAAGTAAAGATTAAAGCGTTTCACTGAAACGACAGAAAATTGGACCGCTGCATGTAGTTTACAACACTCTAGTAAAACGATATCCTAAAATACCCGGCCGTCTGACTCACCGTATTATAGTGGACACATACGTTGGCATTAATCACGGAACGCAACAAGTTCGAAATCGAATCTTATTTTAGTCTCTCTTATGGATAAAAATAATGTTGCTTTTTTACGAAGGAAACAGAGTAGATCATATTGTTTTATTTTATTGTTAGGTTAGGACTGGCACCAGCTGACGTCAGTGGTAGCAACCCTTCTCGTGTATTTTATAGTTTTATATCCGAAGATGGTCTAATTCGGTCACAACCAATAATTACTGACAAATAAGAACCTAAGTATTTCGTTCGAAAAATAATAAAACTTGATCCCTACCGTCTCCTGCACACAATGCCATCTTTCTGTTTATTAATATTCATTAACCGAAGTTACCAATACCCTCAGTACAATGTTTCCACTGTTATTATCAATATTTATTTATATATTTGATTAGTCATTCATGTGAGGATCTCGATACGCTTATGAAAATTGTTGCTATGTTTCGTATTCTCGTTAAATGGTTTTCATTACTTCAGTGTATGTAAAACGGCTTTCATCTTCATTTGGCACCAGCTGCACGTTTCAAGTCTCGGAAAGCAACAAACATCACAGTAAATGTTCTGGATATGTTTCTTTTTCAAGTGACTTGTATATGCATTACCTTTAGATCTTTTTAACGTTCATGTTTCCAGTTTCGAATCGAAGATTTTGACCATATGTTTCGTCCATTTGGCTATATTCGTTTTTCTTATGTAGCCATAACAGCAGTCTCTGCATTTACGCCTTTTTCCGTATTTCGTTACTTTATATTACATTTACTGTGGTGTTTCTGTATAGTATTTATTGTTAATAGTATTATTATTTTATTGGAATTAGTCTCAACATTTATTTCATTCTCACTATAGCTTTCGTATAAACTATTCCCTCTCGTCATATTTCATGATAGTCGAATGTCTGAATGGAGATGAGTGATTAAATGTAAGAAACGACATCAGGGTTGTAATCTTCGTCATCATTAACAACATAATTTTCATCTAGGTCTAAACCAATGTGTCTTTTCCTTTCTGGAAAGGAAATGGTCTTCTCCTCTGATGAGAGAATGTTCCTGCATCCAAGTGTTATTTTTGCTTTTTCCTTAGTATATCTTCAGAATTTCGTCATTGTGCATTCGTTCAATATGATAGAATGTATTTTTTTTATTTTGTGCCTCTGCTGCATTTTTCGTTAATAGTATGACTGGTTTTTATCACAGTCGATCATCTTCAGATCTTAGTAGTTGCACTATAAGCACAGTTGGTGAATTCTCTGAATTCTCTCGTGACGAATATGTGACCAACAGTGATCTATTTATTTTATTTTATTTTATTTACACGTGAAGTTCCGTCGGACCAAATTGAGGAGCAAATCTCCAACGTCATGGAACATGTCAGTAACTGAAATTACAACATAAAAGTAATAGCGGATAAAAAATGTTCATGAACCAAAAAAGTCAATCCATAAGTATAAGCAAACGCAGTCAACAATACAACAAATATCAGCGTAACTTTTCAAGTAACTCCTCGACAGAATAGAAGGAGTGACCCATTAGGAAACTCTTCAGATTCGATTTGAATGCGGGTGGATTACAGCTAAGATTTTTTAATTCGAGTGGTAGCTTATTGCAAATGGATGCAGCAGTATACTACACACCTTCCTGCACAAGAGTTAAGGATGTCCGAGTCAAATGCAGGTATTAACTGAGTGAAAGCGGCTTATTCTATGGAATAAGCTAATATTGTTAACAAGAAATGACAATAAGGGATATGTGTATTGAGAGGCCAATGTCAAAATACCCAGACGCGTGAACAGGTGTCGACAAGAGGTTTCTGGACTTACACCACTTATTGCCCGAACCGCCCGCTTCGGAGCCAAAACTATCCTTTTAGAATGGGAAGAGTTACCCCAAAACATAATGCCATACGACATAAAAGAATGAAAATAAACAAAGTAGACTAATTGCCATGTCGAACGATCACTCACTGCACATACCATTCGAATAGTGAAAATAGCACCATTAAGTCTTTGAACAAAATCCGGCGACAGTTTACTAGCTATCTGAATACCTATAAATTTGAACTGTTCCTTTTCGCTAATCATATGCCCATTCTGAGAAAGTAAAACGTCGGGTTTTGCTCAATTGTGCTTAGAAACTGTAAAAATTGAGTCTTACTGTGATTTAGCGTCAGCTTATTTTCTACAAGTCGTATGGTCTGCACTATTTGAAACTGGACCGATGTTGCACACAACATCCTTTACGACCAAGCTAGTGTCGTCGCAAACAGAAATATTTTAGAGTTACCCGTAATACTAGAGGGCGTATCATTTACATAAGAAAGGAACAGGAGTGGCTCCAACACTGATCCCTGAGGCACCCCCCACTTGACTGTACCCCACTCAGACACCACATCACAGCCATTCTCAACACTGTGGAAAAAGACCTTTTGCTGTCTGTTGCTAAAGTAAGAGGTGAAGTAGGAGGTGAACCAATTGTGAGCTACTCCCAAAATTCCGGAATGTTCAAACTTCTGGAGCAATATTTGGTGATCAACACAATCAAACGCCTTAGTTAAGTCAAAAATTGTGGCTAGTGTTCGAAACCTATTGTTTAACCCATCCAGTACCTCATAGAGAAAAGGAAATATAGCATTTTCAGTTGTTAAACGACTTTTAAAGCCAAACTGTACATTTGATAGCAAATCGTGTTATATAAAATGATCAATTATCCTTACATACACAGTCTTTTCAATAACTTCAGCAAAAACTGATGGAATAGAAATAGGTCTAAATCTGTGTACATTATCCTTTTCTCCCTTTTTATAAAGCGGCTTTACTACTGAGTACTTATCCGTTCAGGAAACCGTCCATTCTCAAAGGAAAAATTATAAATATAGCTAAATACAGGGTTAACATACGCAAACAGTACTTTAATATTCTGCTAGGCACTCCATCATATCCCCGAGAGTCCTTAGTCTTCAGTGATTCAATTACTGACTCAATCAACCCATTGTCTGTATCACAGAGGATTATTTCAGACATCAATCTTGGAAAGGCATTTGACAAAAATGCTATATGATTGCCTGTAGAAACTAAATTTTTATTTCATTCACCAGCAATGCTCAGAAAATGATTGTTAAAAACTGTACATATATCTGATTTAACAGTAACAGAAATGTTTTTACTACGAACAGACTTCATATTGTCGACCTTGTGCTACTGACGAGACACTTCCTTCACAAATGACCATATGGTTTTAATTTTATCCTGCGAATTAGCTATTCTATTTGCATACCACATACTCCATGCCTTCCTAATAACATTTTAAACACATTACAGTACTGTTTGTAGTGGGCTACTGTAGCTTGATTGTGACTACTTCTAACATTTTTATATAATTCCCACTTTGTTCTACATGATATCCTTATCCCACTAGTCAGCAACCCGGGCTGCCTATTACTGCTAGTACCCCATTTAGAACGTACTAATGGAAAGCAGCTCTCAAAGAGAATGACAAATGTGTCAAGGAAAGCTTTATATTCATCATCAATGTTATTGGCACTATAAAAATCCTGCTACTCTTGTTCCTTGATGAGGTTCAAAAAACTCTCTCTTGCTGCTGAATTAACTTTCCTGCATAGTTTGTAACTATCTGTGACCTTTGTTTGAGTACAAAAGCCTTCTAGTGTCAAAATTTGTGCATCATGGTCTGAAAGGCCATTCACCCTTTTACTAATTGAATGCCCATTTAGTAATTAAGAATGAATAAAAATATTGCCTATGGCTGTGGTGCTGTTCCCCTGCACCCTAGTTGGAAAAAACACAGTCTGCATCAGAACATGTGAATTTAGGAAATCTACCTATATCCTTTTTCTTGCACCAGCATATGCAAAATTTAGACTGAAGTCATAACATGTAACTAATTTCTGGTACTTCCTACAAAGTGAATCAAGAACCCTCCGTAGCTTGAGCAGAAATGCTCTGAAGGTCAGATTTGGCGGGCCTATAAACAAAAACAATTAGAAGTTTAGTTTCACTAAATTCAACTGCCCCTGCACAACATTACAGTATCTGTTCAGGGTTTGCCGTGATGCGTCTATGGACTAAAATGGAATACTGTTTTTTACGTACATAGCTACTCCCCCATCCCGCAAGGACTTCCTTGGAAAACCGTCAGCTAATCTGTATTCTGGTAAAGGAGTCTCTGAATTGTCAACTTATTTGAGTAGTGCTCCGATATACCAATAATTTCAGAGGCAACATCTATAAACAGTTCACTAACGTTATCTCTAATATATCTTACATTTTGACGAAATATGCTGATTCCTTCTCTACTTGGAAACATGACGTCCTCTGATGGTGAGAGGGACTTTCCTAAAGCAGGTATACCTAGCAGCTGACTTCAATCTAAAACAGGTGCAGCTCTAACACGAACTACTACTGGAATTTTTCCGTACGTCATCCCACCACCACGCACTACACTGTCACCTATAAGCTTTGCCAGCCTCCCCTTACTATACCTGTAAGGTGCAAGCCATGCCAAGTGAAAGCCGATCAACTGATAACCCAAATGGCACCACTGAAATGTGATCCAAGCCCTGTGCCGTCAGGGCCCTCTCCAGCCCCATGGTAACGCATCTAACAGCCACATTAAGATGAGGCCGATCATGTGGCTGAAACACTTGCACGACATGCACAATAGCATCACCAGGTTGAGTACAAAAGCCTTCTAGTGTCAAAATGTGCATCAAGATTGTTCCCTGCTCCACCCATTATCTTTACCTGATCCTACTTCGTCAAATTCCTAAATCACTACCCTATGCTGTCAGTCACCTGAGCCAACCCTGCACTAGGCTTCACAATGCTGGTGACCTGGTACTCACTCCGCAACACTTCCTGCAATTGCTGTCCCACACCTCTATCATGTGAACTACCTAGCACCAGAACTTTTTTCTTTCTGTTGGACCTTACAACTGATCTAGGACTCCTAACTGTTGAGGTTGTTGAGGACTACCGCATGTTATATTCACTTGCTGTACCGTGTTTTTAAAATATTTCGAATATCAGTCGCATTCATATATCATTATATCTGTTTTAGTCAAGAGTATACACATACCAGAAAAGAGTTGTTAATTTGGGATTTCCCTCTTGATGTCCTGTTAATTGCGTGACTTAATATTTGATATTTGTTCATTTTGTTTTTCCTGTCCGCTCTGTTGGCTAAAGGTACATTAAACCCTGATCAGTTGGACGTACGTGCTTGTTTTATGAATTTATCGTTTTTAAGCATTTTAGTCAGTAGTATGTATACGAACCTTTTGGCACACAGTAGCAGTTTGTGCACTAGTTGTCACTACAGTCGAGGAATTGCAGTCGCTTTTGGCTGGGAACTAAAAAGCTCTAGATGGCGGACAGTGGGATATTTTAAAAGTTGGCGGGATATTGAAAACAAGCCGATTACGTTATGTATAAAATGGCGGGGAATTGAAAAGTAATTGGTTGGTAAATGTTTAAAAAGTAGAAGATAGTGCATGGAGGGAATCAAAAAAAGAATAAAATTGAGGGAAATTAAAAAAAGGGAATCGAAGTTGTTATTACTGGGAAATTTAAAAATCCACCTACCTTACGTGTGCTTTATGCCCCACCCCTCTGCTCTCCCCTTCCCTCCCCTGCACTATCTCTAGCCAGTCATAGAGCTGTATTAGAATAAAACAACAATTGAAAAATCCATGATGGTGACTCTAACTCATTCCTGCTCTTGGGAAAATTAAAAGTCCTCTTCCCCACCATTTCTCTTCCTCCTTCAGCCAATCATAAAGTACTATAAAGGAGTTTTCTGAAAATTGCGTCAAATAGTATTACTATCGATGTACACATCAAGTCACACTGCTTCCCCTCTCCCCTCCTCTCCTCCTCCCACTCTCAAACTAATCTAATATTACAATGAGGTGCCAGATACGTTGCAAGAAAAAATTACATAACCTCAAATTGAAAGTCACAGATACGCATTACGCCTTTTTTTACGCCTTTGAAAGATTACCATAATTCCAAAAGATATTTAGATACCTATGGCATATTATTACTATTCTTCTTATTATTATTATTACTATTACTAGGCGAACTGTGTCAAGTTACATCATTCCTGGAATGTAAAAGATGATTGTGTACATAAACACATGCCTGGCTTAATTTTAAAATTTACTCCAAGGTAAAAGATACGTCACATATTACGTATATATAGTGTCTTACTATTTCATATGTCAAATTCTCCGTACAAATATGTGATGTCTCTGTATTTCATACGTAAAACTCTGCACTCTCTAAACACCTATGTCATTCACTTCTCACTGCATTTTAAATGTGAAAAACACTGTACACATCTGTGATCATTCAAAGTAATAATTTCGCTCTGTGTTTCATATGTCACAAATACTGTACACACTGATAATCATTGAAAGTATTCATTTCTCTCAGTGGTTCATATGTCAAATATCCTGTACTCCTCACACGTGTGTCATCGGTAATCACTTCTTGCTAATTTTTCCAGAAACTGCAGCAAGTTCCTCTGAAACTATATTCCATTACGATATTACGTACCATTTTGTCTCGTCATTTAAATTAAAATATTTCCTCATAAAATCTGCTCTTACATACGTGTGTGTGTGTGTGTGTGTGTGTGTGTGTGTGTGTGTGTGTGTGCAACTTTCTGTGCATGTCTCGCCATTAAATGTCATTTCTCTCAATATTTTTTTGTGAAGTATTATAAATACTCGAGCACTCGAAATTTTTTTGTCAGTAAGTCACAGACATGCATGCCGTAAACATGTCACTTAACGTCACCTCAGCGCCTCATCTGTTGCTGCCACATACAGAGAACCCGATGCAGAGAGACGGAAATATCGCCAAACGTCTCAGTTATTGTGATAAGATGCAACCTAATTGAGAGACAGAGACATTCGCTGATGTTAAGTGTGTTGAATGAAGGAGAGAATCTATAGAGGGAATATTATGGAATAAAACACAAAAAATGCTCTACATAGCTAATTTATTATATGCACAATTTTCTTTGCATACAAAGGTGTGTCATACATTTACAGTTTTCACATTTTTATAATATTCAAAATATGTTTTTTCAAGTATTTATATTGTTTCCATAATACAGTAAAAATCAATTATGCATTTACATTATGTATCAGTCACCATTTCTAAAGATTTATGTTATTAATTTTTTTAAAAATTTTCACAATAAAATCCGGTAAAGTGTCTACATTACACGGAAGCATCATTTAGGATGCGGTAATGTCCCTAGGGCAATGTATTTACTTTATCGCTTAGTATATGACGTTTGTCAACACGTGATATTATGTTGCTTAATAGTCGAAACGCCTCTATGCTTCCAATGAATGAAAAACTGCTCAGCAGATTTTACTTACGAATCCAGGAATCTCTGCTTGTAATTATCAAAGGTTAGCCTACATGCAGAAAATTGTGTTACACCTCTTGCTATGCGCGTTATGTACCCAGAAGCTGTGTCAAGACCATACATTTTTGAGCGCAGGCATACAAGTTCAGCAAGAAGTTCTCTATTCACCCCATCTTTCATTAGCCCAGCAGCTTCTTTATATATCAACGGAATACCGTATTTGCTCCTCTCGGAATCCTGAAGTATCAACTTTGGTATGCACATCACCTCTGATACCTTCGTAGATATTTGGACTTTTGATGTCTGTATGAGGCTATAAGTGTCTGTAAGGCAGTTTACACAGTTTAGCGGCAAATTTTTGAATATAGAAGTCGAAAAGCAGCGTTTTATAAGGTCTAAAATCGTCAGTCCCACGGCTATTCGTTTATCGAAGGCAACATTTAGATTACTAAGAACTATGGTGAACAGATTCACGTTAGAAACAACGCTACTTTGAACGTCATGTTTTGGAGTTCATGCAGCTGTCCCAGCTACTCCCTCCCATGATTTTCCTCATATAACGTCCTGCATTTTTGACAAATCGTGCATGGTTTTGATAATATCGATTATTCATCAGTTTGAAGAAATTCTTCGTCCATAGAGCTTGCCATAATGATATGATTCGCTGATTCTTTTTAATACCAATTTATATTATAAACTATTTTTCAAATCCCCAAAGTGAATAGCAGTTTTGGTTACCATTCTAAGTCGAAGCACATTTTTTGGTTTTTTAATGTCTGATAACAGTACCATTTCTTCCGGACATAGGAATAAACCTGACTGTAAATCGTGAATACTTTCATCGTATTCGACACCAACTTCCAGTATCTACCCTGTATTCGAATCGTCTAGTACATACTCCACCACAAAAATTTCCGCACTCTCTGAAGGAAGCCATTCAGAATTACAGATGGGAAGATGTTGCAACATCTCCAACCTGTATAGGCTGTTCAGATCAAGGTATGTGATGGAAGATTCGTCAATGCTTACTTCATAATCAAGTTATGAATCTGTTGTCGGTAACCGCGTGTCTGCAAGAACCATGAACCGTTCGACCTCTGACGCCTCTTTCGACGAAATGGAGTTGTTCGTTACCAGTTATAAGCAAACCATACTTCACAAATTGTCAGCTGATGATCAAATGCCAGTACAATGTGCACGATTCAGTTCAGATGTCTTAACGAAAAAAAGCAAATGTTTTCAAACATGTTGGCATGGACAGGACATCGATTTTTATACCAAAATCTGGTTATTCTTCAATTGAAAGCATTCCGCACAATGCAGACTCTGTGGTACTCAACTTGGGTTGTAGTTCGGCCTGTTAACAAACGTCTGAACTTTTCGATTTCAGGAAACTGATCCTGCAGTAGAATAGATTCATTGCTTACAAACTGATACGGAAAAACGCCCTGCTTAACTTAATTAGATTCACGATCATCCATAAAATATATCCCCAGTTAATTTTAGTTTATCAGATTTCAGTAAGACCACATTTTTCAAGGGGACGGGTCAGAAAATTTAGTGAACGAATAGATCTTAAATTCACATTGCAGTGCCTCTCTTGGTGTCTTACTAGAAGACTCCTTTTGAAAGGAGGAATAATTTCCCATATTGTAATGTATAATAGAAACACAACCTCGATTTAAAGTAATTTATTCATCACCATCTTGACATTTGTTCAGACAGGTTCGTGATCAAGGAACGTCCACCGTAGTTGCTCATATTGTAAAATACGACGGGCATAGTATATCGAGATCTACACTTCACAAGCCGGACAGGATGTTGTGCACCTTGGTATGCGTCTTTGAATCGACTGTTGTTTCGGTGGCTCACATCAACTTTCTCAAACGGTTTCTCGAAAATATGAAAGACTTTTGCTGAATGAAACACCCATCCCTCTTCCGACAGTTTTGTTTTGTAATACGGAGACATTCACAATCCTAGCAATTGCATTAGATCTGCTGAGTAAACCGCTCCAATAAATCGCTGTCTCTGCACAAGTTCAACTGGGCATATTACTAGTTATAGATGCGGTGTATGTAATAGGCGATACTGAGTGGTATATGTAAATGTACCTAATCGGAATACGAGCTAGAATCAGTACTGTGACTATCACCTTTAGCGGTTCTAGGCGCTCAGTCCGGAACCGCGCGACTGCTACGGTCGCAGGTTCGAATCCTGCCTCGGGCATGGATGTGTGTGATGTCCTTAGGTTAGGTTTAAGTAGTTCTAAGTTCTAGGGGACTGATGACCACAGATGTTAAGTCCCATAAGGCTCAGAGCCATTTGTGACTATCACCATCAACAAGTTCTAGTATACATTCTGTATCAGCATAAAACACGAAGGGCAGTTTCAATTTGTTACCAAATTTGCAATTTTCACAATACTGTTTCCTGTCATGACACTGGTGACGGATTTCAATTGGGTACAGGAAACTGAGAAAGCATCCAACCTTCCCTGGGAATAAAAATAACAGAGTGTTCGAAATTTACAATATAATGATGAGAAGGAGTAATTCAAATCAACGTGAGCCTCGACGAGTCTTTCATGGAATAAAAAGACATATATGTGCACTATTGTCAACCTGCTATATTGGTAGAGTTCAATGTGTTTGCATACAGAAAATAGGTACATGCTGTGAATTCTCATTTGCAGGACAAAATAGTGCTAGAAATGACCACTCAAAACATAAATTATCGAAAGACTTGAAGTTCATTATTACATGTTTATTTACTATATATTTGGTCAGTTTATTGTTTACCCCCGTACAAAATCTTTTATTTTCATTAACGTTAATGGACAATTGAATAATTTCCTTCAGAAATCAGCAACAGTCGCCGACTTGGAAGGTTTCCAGTTTTTGCAAAAGCTGTTCTGTGACCTTAGTTGAGTAACACTTGACACACCTGACAGCATTCCATTCGAGATCATATAATTTAACGAATTTTGCTGGCGGTTCACTCTTTATAATAATATGATTAGGGTAGTGCATGAACGTTTAGCCTACCGAGGTGGTCTTTTTCTGCAGAATCTTTTCTTCATCTCCTTGTTCTTGCACACTTATATCCCCAGCTGCCTGATCAGGAGGACCGCAGATTCCGTGTGAGGAAAAAAAAAAAGTACGTGGATTCTTGGGTATGACGAAATCTATGTTTGAGTGACAAATTCGAAGCAGCTGAATTTTTTTTTTTTTTTTTTTTAATTTCCGACTCGCAACTGCCTTTTGCACAGAAATTTTCTTCCTTTAGATATTTATTTCCCCAGCTGCTTGAACAGATTTTGAGGAGCTCAGATCGCGTTTATAGCTCTGAGGCTGAACCAGAAATGACTTCTGCAAGCTGATACTCTGCTTTTCATACCCTGCATCTCCCGTCAAAACACTGTGGAGAATGATTCGCCTGGAAATTGCTTTGCCAAATAAGAGCTTGCAATACTGCAGGAACTCTGATTCTGTAACAATAAATGAGAAAAAGCATGTTGATACAGGAAAATGCATAAAAATGATATACCACATAAGGTGAAAAAGTTTAATGAAATGAGGAAAGAAGACTTACATTTTTCTGTAGACATTTATCGCACGTGTGGAATTTCCGACTCTGCTCGACTTATTGTTCAGCTGACGAAGCAGAGCTGACTGCTATAAGCTGGAGCTCTCTGTGTATACTCTCTGAAAAAGTTCCAGATACATCCGGTTATTTTCTGCTGATGCTGTGTCAACATTCTTGTCTCTTGTGCGGAATCAGGGATGCGCAAGAATATTCCCAGGAAATGCCAGTTTCCCACAGGCACTAAGTGTATCTGTTCCTGACAGGACACAAACTGAGATTTCTCTTACGACAGCCGGCCGGTGTAGTCGAGCGGTTCTAGACGCTTCAGTCTGGAACCGCGCGACCGCTACAGTCGCAGGTTCGAGTCCTGCCTTGGACATGGATGTGTGTGATGTCCTTAGGTTAGTTACGTTTACGTAGTTTTAAGTTCTAGGGGACTGATGACCTGAGATGTTAGGTCCCATAGTGCTCAAAGCCATTTGAACCGTTTTTTTCTTTTACGACAAGAAACAGGCCAGCTTGGAAATCCTTAGCAGGGATTAACTACGGGGCTTGTCGCACCTGGCTTCTCTCGACTTTAAGCTTCTACAAGCCGAGGAGACATTCTGCGTCAGATAAAAACGTCATGCGAGAACAGTCCATCTGAGATATTTTTATAACATACATTTGATTGTAAGTGCACGGTCGTATTCTTTTCCGTAGAGGAACTGAAAATGTTGGGTGAATAATAGGGCCATTCTTGCATATAAAGTGTGCGTGCAGCGAGAGAGGCAGACAAGTACCCCCTGGTACCTGTCTGCGAGACAACTTCACGGCGTACGCACGAGGACTACTTGCATTGTCTTACAGTGTTGTAGAATATGGTGCTTTCTTCAGCTCTCACGAACGCCCACCTTATGAGAGTGGGGAAACTTATTTCAACGCGGACATGTCACACAGAGAAGAAAGGTCCGCTTGAACAGTTTTCTCCGGTTTCTAAGAAGCCCAGCACATTCATATTCGTGAGATTGTAGGAATATCACCAGGAGAGAGATCTTATTCTTTGTAATTGTGTTACACACATTTAATATTGCATCCCAGGGATGTTTGCGTATGCGATGGCCCTCGAATAATAAACACATAAAAAAACGTTTCGCATCACCATGGTTCCGAGAGTTCCGGAACCTGTAAGGAAACTCGAATAGAGATCAACATAAACATCATTTCCACAGTTTCTATTGCTCATAAAACCACACAATGCGTGTTGTACCACCATACAGCGAGGCCTTCAGAGGTGGTGGTCCAGATTGCTGAACACACCGGTGCCACAAATACCCAGTACCACGTCCTCTTGCTTTCATGCATGCCTGTATTCGTAGTGGCATAGTATCCACAAGTTCATCAAGGCACTGTTGGTTCAGATTGTTCGACTCGTCAACGGTGATTCGGCGTAGATCCCTCAGAGTGGTTGGTGGGTGACGTCGTCCATAAAAAGCCCTTTTCTATCTAACGAAGGCGTGTTCGATAGAGTTATTGTCTGGAGAACATGCTGGCCACTCCAGTCGAGCGATGTCATTATTCTGAAGGAAGTCATTCACAAGACGTGCACGATGGGGGCGCGAATTGTCGTCCATCAAGACGAATGCCTCGCCACTATGCTGCCGATATGATTTCACTATCGGTCGGAGGATGGCATTCACGTATTGTACAGCTGTTAAGGCGCCTTCCACGACCAGCAGTGGCGTACGTCGGTCCCACATAAGGCCACCCGAAAACAGCTGGGAACCTCCACCTCGCTGCACAGTAAGTCTAAGGCGTTCAGTCTGACCGAGTTGGCTCCAAACACGTCTCCGACGACTGTCTGGCTGAAGATACATGAGACACTCATCGGTGGAGAGAACGTGATTCCAATCGTCCATTCGGCATGTTGTTGGGCCCATCTGCACCGCGCTGCATGGTGTCGTGGTTGCAAAGATGGACCTTGACATGGACATCGGGAGCGAATTTGCACGTCATCCAGCCTCGTCGGACCAGGCAACATGTTCCCTGTCATCAACAGTCTAAAGGCAATGTTGACGTGCCCAGGCGAGGCGTTAAACTTTGTGTCGTCCAATCATCAAGGGCACACGAGCGGGCCTTCGGCTCCGAAAGCCCATACCGATGTTGTTTCGTTGAATGGTTCGCACGCTGACAATTTCTGATGGCTCAGCATTGAAATCTGCAGCAATCTGCGGAAGGGTTGCACTCCTGTCACATTGAACGATTCTCTTCAGTCGTCGTAGGTCCTGTTCTCGCAGGATATTTTTCCGGCAGCGGCGGTGATGGAGATTTTATGGTTTACCGGATTCCTGATATTCAAGGTACACTCGAGAAATGGTCGTACGTGAAAATATCCACTTCATAGCTAACTCGTAGATGCTGTGTCCAATCGCTTGAGCGCGGTATATTGTTATAATAAGACAAATGTGGAGAAAGAGAGAGAGAATAGTTACTTTGTATGAGGGAGAACACATGTTTGTAAGTACAGTATTTTTGTTGTATGAAATACAGAGTTTTGTTGTTTCCCATTTCTTAGGAGGAAACCTTGGGGGGAAATTGTGGACACCTAGGAGAGGAATGGTGGACACCTGGGGGAGTAGTGGCCACCGCGTTAAATAACCATCTTCGCCGTCACTCAGTGTGTGTGTGTGTGTGTGTGTGTGTGTGTGTGTGTGTGTGTGTGTGTGCGTGTGTGGAAGCGCGCGCTCATCGGATTTTCACAGAAAAGATGAAACTTTATATCATTTTTTTGCAGCATAGTCAAAATAATATTACGCCACAAATACGTAAATATATTTAGAAGATAATGATTATCTTTCTGGGAAATAATGCACATTCTGACTTTCCACTTGAGGTTAAGTAATTTTTTAAGCAGCGTGTGTGGTGCGTCAGTTTAATCCTATACTCTGATTGGCTTGAAAAAGGAGGCGGCCTAGGGTTAAAAGCATAATTGGTTTGTATCGTTCAGTTTGGAATTATTTTATTAATAGGACATATATGGATGAGGAGAAAAAAGATGAGTCTCTGAAATAATGCAGTTTGGCACAGTTTTTACACATTACTTTAATACTATGCTCTCATTGGTTGCGAAGAGAAGGTTTGGGGAATAAAGCACAAGTGAGGTAATTGGATTTTTTTAAAAATTTCCTGCACATTTTTTAATTTCTTTCAGTTTCTTTGTACTACACACCATTTGCTGTCTTTGATGTTTTTAGATTTCCCCAAAATTTCTTTTAAATTTCCGGCCCCTTTATACACAGGGCAACTGGGTTATTTTGAGTTTCCCACCATTCCTTTTTTTTTAATTTCCTGTTGTCTGCCATCTTGGATTTTTTAATTACTCTCCAAAATCGACAGCACTGTCAAACCTGCTGTGCCTGGAACTGTGTGCCAAATAGTTGGTATACATAGTACTTTAGTCTTCAAATAACGATTTCCTAGGAAGCCCATTATCTCGGTTAATCTTCCAACTATCGTTACGTAGTAGTCTTTGGCTATGTTTTCTAGCTTATTTGCTGCTAATTCTTCATGTATATACATACATTTACATACACGTCCTCCCCAACATGCTACTTATGTATTACCTATTTCACTCGTAATTGAAAGAGACCGAGGGAAAATGATTGTTTGCATGCCTCTCTGTTATTCTGTCTTTACAGCTCTCAAATCAGATAAATCTCTGAGGCAGTAGAATGCTTCTGCAAGCTATCACAAATGATGCTACTGTAAATTTAATCGATACTATTTCGCAAAATATCGACTTCTTCACTCCAAGAATTTCCGTATCGGCTCTAGGACCTTTTCCGTTACACCCTAAGACTGATCGGACCGACTGGTAACAAAACTAGCAGCTAATCTCGGAATTGTTCTGGTGTCTTCCTGTAATGCGACCTAGTGAATTTCCAAAACATTTAACTGTACTATAAACTGGATCAGAGAATAGTTTCGGTTTTGTTTAGGTGTCCGCTAAAACTTCTCGATAAATCGTCACTACCCGTTTTCCTTGCTACAAGCAGGTATCTGCCCCGGACGGCAGTTTCAGGAGGCGCCAGATTAATATTCTTGAACAAAAAAACATTGTTTCAAAAACGCCTAGCATCCAGTGCATGTTAGTCAATAGAGTATTCGCACGATCTGTAAACGAATCCTTGCTGTTTTTGAACATTTCTGAATACATTCCAAGTTGATTTCTGAACCAATCATAAATTGATTTTTGAAAGCGTACATAGTGTACGTGATGTGTCTGCCAGGGGAATCCCCGTCGCATCTAGAAATAAACAACTTCCCGACAGACGAAAGGGGACGGGGCTATACGAGGTGAGTCGAATAAACCCGTACGGATGAATGCTAATCGCTGTTTCACTATGTGGTTGTTTGGGTGTGCGAACTATCAGCGTTCTTATAATTATCAGAGAAATCCATAGTTTTTGACTACGAAACTGGAAATGAACGACTAAGAGGAATAACATGTTAGAAAGATTACATAATAATCTTCTCGGTGTGTCAAAGAAAATGAAATTTTGACAGATTATTTTTGCCAGATCGCTACGCTACTAAGGGCCAGTTGAACAGTGCTCGAATAGCAGCCCCTTAAGCTCTATTCTCGCGGAAAACACGTAATACTGCCTAACAGGAGCATAAACGCGACGTAAGCGAACGGTCGGTTCTGGCAGGGTTAGTGAAGTTAACTGGAGAATAAGATTTGACAATGGCAGTTATAATTACTGAGTAAGTTGTGACAAGATTGTTTGTTATTGCATGCAAGGAGAAGATGTGGAAGGGGAGGGGTGGGGTTGGGGGGCACCACACGAATTGTACAAAAAGATATGACGAATTCAAATTTATATAAAAATTCCATACTACCACTTTTCGATCTCAAGCTTGAGAACCTGGAGCGAATGAAATAAATGTGAAACTATTTCCTGACGTAAAACTGTTTGCTTGTAGCAAACCTAATAGGCAACTGATATCGGTACTTCGTGAATTATATTCTGTCATGTTATTTATGTAAATGAGGTTGATAAAAATAAACATTCGTGCCAAAAAAGTATCGCTTATTTGGTGTGTGTTAAAATTACTGCAGTATCAGAAAGGTTAATTTCGTTTTATCTAACAGACAGTGACAAAACAGACGTAATCAAATTTATAAACCACACCAGTCTTGGACAGTATTCGCATTAATAGCTATTTCAGTGCTGTACAACGACATATTGATTTTTTATGTAGCAATACGTTTGACGAACTTCATGAAGTAATAGATTTTTTCGCAAACGATAAAGCACGCCATGTAAAGCTGTAGAAAGATTAGAGAGAAAAAATATGTTAGGACCTAAAGATTGAAGATATGTGTAGGCCCTACTGCCTTGCTTGTCTCTTGTCTTTACTGGTTTTATGTTTCCTATATTTAATTTTATGCCACAAAAAAGAGAAAGTTATTAGCTAATAGGCAATAAAGTTGCAAATTTTCTGAAGAGCTCTTATGCTCCCAGTTTCAAATAATCCCACCCAGTATTAATTGTCAGTTTTTTCTAAGGGGAGTAGGATGTCAAACCAGTGGACTGGGAGCAGAAGAACCATCAAAGGACGTTTTAATTTCAACTGTCCTGAATATAGGTTTGATGGCTTCCATTACAAAGCGTACACGCTTGATTCTACACAGGGAAATACAGTGACGTGCTATAGGAGAATGAGGTGTGAAGAGGTGCGGCAATGCACCACCGTTGGCAGACTTAAGACCAAATAATACGTCTTACATTTCCTCGAACATGCATGTTTTATACATCAAACTCTTCAGAACGATGTGCGCTACGCAATGAACATATTTCCTAAATATCGATTTTTTTAAATATTTATGTCCTATGTCAAACGCTCGAGCGCTGGCTACAAGTTATCTTATTTATTCGTTCTGATTCTCGTTGATTCGCCAAGTTACAATTACACATTCAATCTAATTCAGTGAGTCAACAGGCATACCGTTGATACAGTATGAAAACTGTCGTTCATGGCAATAAATATAAATTCTTTCCACGTCATCGTGAATACTCCTACAGTCAGCCAAAGGCGAACTTACCGTACAAAACATAATCATCCGACGAGCACTTTATACAGATATATTTTATGTAAATGGAGGACACGAAAGGTAGTTTCACACTTCCCTGGGCCATATGTAACGCAGCCTTTGTGCCTAATGAACGCTCTTCGTCAAGCAAAACGTACTACTCAGTATCACTGAGAACCAGTCACATATTTGGCTATCTATTCAGTATACTTGGACATTTGGCAATACTCCGGAAATTTAGAAGTATATTACCTTCATGTTGGCTGCGTCCATGGTTCACATGGAATTGCATGTGAAAAGGGAAGCTGCGTTTCGCACAGGCGTCACTTTCTAAATTCATGCTGATCTATGAACTGAAACTATTCTCTTTCTAGTCGTCTCATTATATTCTAGCTCAGAAGGTGCATAAGTATCTTGAAGAGATCTGACTTTAGAAGAAACTGCTCTTCAATTTTGGACATAGTTTCGTTGCTAATTTAATAGCCGGATGCGACATGCGCTTTCTGCGGCTACTTCGAAGTGTCCGCTGTGCGAGAGATTCACAATATATTTAATTTAATAATGGAGCCAATATCGCAGAGTACTCTCTGCAGTAGGAATTCCATCAAGACCTGGCGACTTCTTCGTTTTCAGGAAATTCAGCTGCTTTTCTACTTTATGAGCATCTTTTTTCGTGTCTTTCATTTTAGTGTGCGGTTGCGCGAATGTTATGTCCCAGTTAAGACTTAAGACTTCCTCTGATGTACTCAGCTCTCTGGCAAGGGGGGGGGGGGGGAGGAGAGGAAGGGGTGCAGCTTGATATAAAAGTCGAAAATAATGTAATTTTACATAATATTTACACACTGTTTTAATCCCAGACTCATTGGTTGGTAGAGTGGAAAAATTCAGGTAGTCTCCAACTTTGGATTTCTGATTAACTGTTTCACATTTAACACTTCGCTGTTGCTGGTAAGGAAGAGGATTCCTACCACTCTCCAACAGATCATTATCCTAAACCGAGTCTGCAACAACCTCAATTTATGCCGCATTTTCACGTAGAAACAGGTCGGGTTTTCCCCTCCTTAACCGACATACTCGGCACATGACTATCCAGAATCAAATGAATGTTTAATTCAGTCTTTATAATCATGAAGTTTTTCATGACAGATATGCTGTACAAGTTGGGTAAGATGAAACAAGATCGGTAAATATTTCGTGCACCTTGAGATACGCAGCCCATCTTCCATCACCTACATCTGGGAAGGTTGAAGTTGGGTTGCCTATCTCAGGGTGCATGAAACATTTTTCTGATTAGTTCTATATTCCCCACTTTTTTATGTACGTCATCCTCTTCGTTCCCTCTGTCAACATATTTGGACATGCGTTCATTATTTTTTTCCTCTGTAAAAAAGTGTACTGTTCTGCTTATGCCCAATGATCCGCGAATGTGGACTTACTACTTCTTAGTTTTAAAACTAGGACATAGCACCTTGCAACGTACGATTCGTGTCTTAGTCTGCAGCTGGTCGTACGCAAAGAATGGTTAATTCTACATATCTAAAAAGTATGTAATTACTTATTGTGCTCAGACTGAGACTCTCTTTTTTTCCTATCGGTCGCTACTATTCTAGAGATCAAATTTTTTCAGCTTTCAAAAAATTTTATTCATTACTACGAAATAATCCATTTCTCAAGCTCTTCGTAAGTGGACCTCAGGTCATAATGCATATTTCCTAATTTAAATTTGGCCTTCGATAATATAATACTGAAATAACTTTTATTTCTACACTCTACAATAACGCACGAGCTGTTAGAAGCTCATTTTAATGAAAGCAATGGAGAATTATCTGATTGGGAATTCTCGTTTTCGACTGACGATTCTGCTGCTGATCTTGATGAAACTGACTGGTAAACAATAAGAACATTAAGATGGCGTGGCAGAGGAGGGCTTCCTTGTATAACGAATCTCTCTGACAGTGAAAATCTAGATTATGGGCAAAATTTGAAAAAAATGCCAAGAAGAGATGTGTTGCAACCATTTTCACAAATTAGGCTTAAAATGTTTGACAACTACCAAAATTTATTAAGGCAAGGAATACCTCAAAATTCTGAAAATCTAGCGGCAATTCCAAGATAAGAGACAAATGTGAGTCAGATGTGAAATGTATTTATGTATTGTGAGAAATAATTTCTTTGAAGTTCCCTCTCTACAGAACATTCAACTACATTTCTTTCTGTAATTTTATCCCTACGACTGTTTACGTACTCGGTCAGGATTAAAGACTCAACTTTTCTTCTTGATTGTTTCATTAACTTCGGTAACCATCTGTAGCCAAAGTCAGGTCTGTTCGAAGTAAGATGTCCCTAACGGATGGCATGTTAAACTAGTTGCTCCAAATGGTTTATGGTCTATGCATTCTGAAATACTTCGCAAAACGGACTCCCGTTATTGAAAGTGGACGCATAACTATCTATTTTAATTCATGGTGACAATTTCAGAGACAGTTATCAAAAGCTCGAATGTTTTATTCGAAGTGACGCTGCTCGTAATCAGAGAAAGACTCCGAGGTCACATTAATATTTCAGTACATTTCAGTAGCGTAAAGTCTCCTGCTAGTATATTCCACCAACGTAATTTTCTTTCGGTAATTCTGCAACCTGTAGAGCAAAATAGTGTGACCAATAGAAACATCAGATGACTAATTTGAGTGCACCTATGCTGGGGACTCGCGTTCACATTGGATCACAGTCACTGTCGACCTCATTTCTCTTAGTGTTTAAATGTGATGCAGTGAGCACACCTGCTCCCGAATAATGTAACAGGTCCTTTCGAAATGCGTCCCATTTCCTCGTTAAATATTTCGAAACTTACTACTCTGGTTGTCGTGTCAGAGAGCAATCTGCACGTACCAGCTTTCATGGAGAGCTATGATACCTGGGACTTTATTATGAATGCTTTACCAATTAATTATGAGAGTCTAGATTCTTTCGGCCTCTGTGCTTCGATCGCGATTCGAGCTTGCTCTTTGTATGTCGACTGACGAGCGTTCATTAGAGAAGATCGAAATTTCGCCTAGCATAAAATAACCAAATCCGCACTCGACATGTTCTCTACGGCCCGGGTACCTGCTTCCAATGCGTAGAGCGACTTTGAGATCAGTAGATTGTACCCTGAATAGCTGAAGCTCTCAGGTCATCTGTAAATAAGGAGAGTATTCCATATCACATCAAAATATCGTGAAAAGATACGGAAGTGAACGCTGGGAAGGATTCATTGTTAATGTCGTACGGGACAATAAACCTGATAATAGCCCTGTATCTCAAACAGAGATAAAAGAATTAAAAGCAGCTATAAATGTGCCAAAGAACTGGAAAGCTACTAGCCTACATGGAATTAATGCTGAATTAATGAAATATGGAAGAATCATTTTAGAATTTTGCTTCCTTCATTTTTTAAACACTGTGTGTCTTGGAAAACTGTTCTATACCTGTAGAAGCGAACACAGCTAAAGTTATTACTATATTTAAAAAAGGCAATATGAAAACGACAGCAAATTAAAGAAGAATAAGTCTCTAAATGCTGTGTATAAAATTTATGGGAAAATTCTTAATCAAAGCCTACAAACTATCACTGATGCAATAATCACAGGAGAACAAACACGCTTCAGAAAGAGGAGTTCATATAATGATAATATATTTATAATAAGACAAATTATTGCAAAACGACGGCGATTTCGCTCACAGACACGCGTTTACGATTTACTGATTATGAGAAAGCCTTTGATAGGGTAAAAAGTTCCCTTCTGTGGAAAACATTGGAAGTAAAAGTTTTGCTACACACCTTATTAATTCTATAAAGAGTTTATTTGCAAATACAGAAATAATTATATGTTCGGGTTGAAAATGACAGATGAAATTTTAATAACTGAAGGTATTCGACAAGGGTGCAGCTGGTCACCCACTTTATTTAATTCATATGTTGACGACCTAGTTGTGAACTGGAAAGATGAAATACGGTTACTAATTAAAAAAGGATCTACCATACCATCGAGTACGCTGTTCTACAGGGTGGTCCACTGATCGTGACCGGGCCAAATATATCACGAAATAAGCGTCAAACGAAAAAACCAGAAAGAACGAAACTTGTCTATCTTGAAGGGGGAAACCAGATGGCGCTATGTAGGGGCCGTTAGATGGCGCTGCCATGGGTCGAACGGATATCAACTGCGTTTTTTTAAATAGGAATCCCCATTTTTAATTACATATTCGTGTAGTACGTAAAGAAATATCAATGCTTTAGTTGAACCACTTTCTTCGCTTTGTGACAGATGGCGCTGTAATAGTCACAAACATATGGATCACAATTTTAGACGAACAGTTCGTAACACATAGTTTTTTTAAATTAAATTTCAGAACATAGGTATGTTTTAACATTTTATTCCGGTTGTTCCAATGTGATACATGTACCTCTGTGAACTTATCATTTGTGAGAACGCATGCTGTTACAGCGTGATTACCTGTAAATACCACATTAAAGCAGTAAATGCTCAAAATGGCAATACGTGTAACGACATTCCTCTGAACAGCGAGTAGTTCGCCTTCCGTAATGTTCGCACATGCACTGACAATGCACCGACGCATGTTATCAGGCGTTGTCGGTGGATCACGATAGCAAATATACTTCAGCTTTCCCCACAGAAAGAAATCCGGGGACGCCAGATCCGCTGAACGTGCGGGCCATGGTATAGTGCTTCGACGACCAATCCGCCTGTCATGAAATATGCTATTCAACACCGCTTCAACCGCCCGCGAGCTATGTGCCGGATATCCATCATGTTGGAAGTACATCGCCATTCTGTCATGCAGTGAAACATCTTGTAGTAACATCGGTAGAACATTATGTAGGAATCAGCATACATTGCACCATTTAGACCTGCCATCGATAAAATGGGGGCCAATAATCCTTCTTCTCATAATGCCGCACCATACATTAACCCGCCAAGGTCGCTGATGTTCCACTTGCCACAGCCATCGTGGATTTTCCGTTGCCCAACAGTGCATATTATGCCGGTTTACGTTACCGCTGTTGGTGAATGACGCTTCGTCGCTAAATAGAACGCGTGCAAAAAATCTGTCATCGTCCCGTAATTTCGCTTGTGCCCAGTGGCAGAACTGTACACGACGTTCAAAGTCGTCACCATGCAATTCCTGGTGCATAGAAATATGGTACGGGTGCAATCGATGTTGATGTAGCATTCTCAACACCGACCGACGTTTTTGAGATTCCCGATTCTCGCGCAGTTTGTCTGCTACTGACGTGCGGATTAGCCGCGACAGCAGCTAAAACACCTGCTTGGGCATCATCATATGTTGCAGGTCGTGGCTGACGTTTCACATGTGGATGAACACTTCATGTTTCCTTAAATAACGTAACTATCCGGTGAGCGGTCCTGACAGTAGAATGATGTCGTCCAAGATACCGAGCAGCGTACATAGCGCACGCCCGTTGGGCATTTTGATCACAATAGCCATACATCAACACGATATCGATCTTTTCCGCAATTGGTAAACGGTCCATTGTAACATGGGTAATGTATCACGAAGCAAATACCGTCCGCACTGGCGGAATGTTACGTGATACCACGTACTTGTACCATTATAACGCCATCTATCACAAAGCGAAAAAAGTGGTTCAACTAAAACATTCATATTTCTTTACGACTACACGAATGTATAATAAAAAATAGGGGTTCCTATTTTAAAAAAACGCAGTTGATATCCGTTTGACCTATGGCAGCGCCATCTAGCGGGCCAACCATAGCACCATCTGGTTTCCCCCTTCAAGCTAGACGAGATTCGTTCTTTGTAGTTTTTCGTTTGATGCTTCTTTCGTGAGATATTTGGCCCGGTCACTGTCAACAGACCACCCTGTATGCTGATGATCAGATAGCTATACAGCGAACGGAAGATTACTTGCGAAGAGTAGTGTATAGGTTGAATCAAAATTTTATATATATATATATATATATATATATATATATATATATATATATATATATATATATAGGGTGTTACAAAAAGGTACGGCCAAACTTTCAGGAAACATTCCTCACACACAAATAAAGAAAATATGTTATGTGGACATGTGTCCGGAAACGCTTACTTTCCACGTTAGGGCTTTATTACTTCTCTTCAAATCACATTAATCATGGAATGGAAACACACAGCAACAGAACGTACCAGCGTGACTTCAAACACTTTGTTACAGGAAATGTTCAAAATCTCCTCCGTTAGCGAGGATACATGCATCCACCCTCCGTCGCATGGAATCCCTGATGCGCTGATGCAGCCCTGGAGAATAGCGTATTGTATCACAGCCGTCCACAATACGAGCACGAAGAGACTCTACATCTCGTACCGGGGTTGCGTAGACAAGAGCTTTCAAATGCCCCCATAAATGAAAGTCAGGAGGGTTGAGGTCAGGAGAGCGTGGAGGCCATGGAATTGGTCCGCCTCTACCAATCCATCGGTCACCGAATCTGTTGTTGAGAAGCGTACGAACACTTCGACTGAAATGTGCAGGAGCTCCATCGTGCATGAACCACATGTTGTGTCGTACTTGCAAAGGCGCATATTCTGGCAGCACAGGTAGAGTATCGCATATGAAATCATGATAACGTGCTCCATTGAGCGTAGGTGGAAGAAACTAAAATGAGCACTAACATGGAAATTAAGCGTTTTCGGACACATGTCCACATACCATCTTTTCTTTATTTGTGTGTGAGAAATGTTTCCTGAAAGTTTGGCCGTACCTTTTTGTAACACCCTGTATATATATATATATATATATATATATATATATATATATATATATATGTATATATATATATATATATACAGGGTTATTACAAATGATTGAAGCGATTTCACAGCTCTATAATAACTTTATTATTTGAGATATTTTCACAATGCTTTGCACACACATACAAAAACTCAAAATTTTTTTTAGGCATTCACAAATGTTCGATATGTGCCCCTTTAGTGATTCAGCAGACATCAAGCCGATAATCAAGTTCCTCCCACACTCGGCGTAGCATGTCCCCATCAATGACTTCGAAAGCATCGTTGATGCGATATCGCAGTTCTGGCACGTTTCTTGGTAGAGGAGGTTTAAACAGTGAATCTTTCACATAATCCCACAGAAAGAAATCACATGAGGCTAAGTCGGGAGAGCGTGGAGGCCATGACATGAATTGCTGATCATGATCTCCACCACGACCGATCCATCGGTTTTCCAATCTCCTGTTTAGGAAATGCCGAACATCATGATGGAAGTGCGGTGGAGCACCATCCTGTTGAAAGACGAAGTCGGCGCTGTCGGTCTCCAGTTGTGGCATGAGCCAGTTTTCCAGCATGTCCAGATACACGTGTCCTGTAACGTTTTTTCTGAAGAAGAAAAAGGGGCCGTAAACTTTAAACCGTGAGATTGCACAAAACACGTTAACTTTTGGTGAATTGCGAATTTGCTGCACGAATGCGTGAGGATTCTCTACCGGCCAGATTCGTACATTGTGTCTGTTCACTTCACCATTAAGAAAAAATGTTGCTTCCTCACTGAAAACAAGTTTCGCACTGAACGCATCCTCTTCATTGAGCTGTTGCAACCGCGCCGAAAATTCAAAGCGTTTGACTTTGTCATCGGGTGTCAGGGCTTGTAGCAATTGTAAACGGTAAGGCTTCTGCTTTAGCCTTTTCCGTAAGATTTTCCAAACCGTCGGCTGTGGTGCGTTTAGCTCCCTGCTTGCTTTATTCGTCGACTTCCGTGGGCTACGCGTGAAACTTGCCCGCACGCGTTCAACCGTTTCTTCGCTCACTGCAGGCCGACCCGTTGATTTCCCCTTACAGAGGCATCCAGAAGCTTTAAACTGCGCATACCATCGCCGAATGGAGTCAGCAGTTGGTGGATCTTTGTTGAACTTCGTGCTGAAGTGTCGTTGCACTGTTATGACTGACTGATGTGAGTGCATTTCAAGCACGACATACGCTTTCTCGGCTCCTGTCGCCATTTTGTCTCACTGCGCTCTCGAGCGCTCTGGCGGGCAGAAACCTGAAGTGCGGCTTCAGCCGAACAAAACTTTATGAGTTTTTCTACGTATCTGTAGTGTGTCGTGACCATATGTCAATGAATGGAGCTACAGTGAATTTATGAAATCGCTTCAATTATTTGTAATAGCCCTGTATATAATAACAATATATGTAAATAAAACAAATATAATAACTTCCAAATGAAAGAATCCAGTCAAATCTAAAATAATTATAAATGAGAAAATCTTAGAGGAAGTATTCCACTTCAATTGTCTACGATGTGATGTCAATTTTACCTGTGACAAAGACATTGAGTAGAAGGTTAAAGACTACTAATTTATCTGCAGAACAATTTGAAGTCCTTTGGGAAGAAAAACAAGAAAGAAACATAAAGGAGATATATGAGAGGTAGTAATAAAATGGGTAAAATACGGAATGAAACGACAAGATTACACTTAAATATATTTTCACTTAATGACAGGTTAGAACAGATAGAATGAATTGGGTCATTTTGATAGAATGAACGACAGAACATAGATTTCCATAAAAGGTAATGAATTATTTACCCGTGGAAAGACAGAATATGTAAATCTCGTAATAAATGGATGGATGGTTGACAGAGAGGAGAGCAGGAATCCTTGGAAGGAGATGATGACTTCAGAATATTTAATGAAAGTACTTTTCCATTCCATTGTGATTGCGTATATGTGATTTATATTAAGAGTGGTTCTTACACTTACGCTATCATTACACATTAAATATGTCAGAATAGAAACGAAATTGAACGATCTGTCTGTACACTGATCGTGCAGTAAAATGTCTTTTGGTCTGGTCATGCATAATGTTTACGTTCGACTATGAGCGAGTGGCTCTGAGCACTATGGGACTTAACATCTATGGTCATCAGTCCCCTAGAACTTAGAACTACTTAAACCTAACTAACCTAAGGACAGCACAAAACACCCAGTCATCACGAGGCAGAGAAAATCCCTGACCCCGCCGGGAATCGAACCCGGGAACCCGGGCGTGTGAAGCGAGAACGCTACCGCACGACCACGAGCTGCGGACTTACGTTTGACTGACAATGAGTTTATCTGTGTCATCGCAATAGTGTTGTTAAGTGATTTATAGAAACAATGGAATGCCGAAAGTATTATAAATGGACGAGGATTCAAATATGGCTGCTCTAAAATAGGCCAGCTAAGGAGAAAGGAACATTAGAAGGCCTAAGTTATTAATCGTAGTTTCTAGTGCGCTCAGATGGCTCAAACACTGAGTGGTATCGATACCACCCCACGGGCATCATAGCAACAGAATTGCAAGTCTCCATTAGACGCCAACAGCAGTCGCACGGCATCTAGTGGACTCAATTGTGTGCACCTGCTGAGTCACGCCTCCACTGGCTGTGGATTAAGAGCGCCCATTGCTGCTGCAATATAGCACGGCTGACGGCAGCCACTCAACTCACTTGCACTTGGAGCCTCATTGCGACGACACCATCGTTCGTGCTTACTTTATGGAGCCTCATCCTGGTTGACATTGTGATGGCTGGACTGTCTTTTTATTGTTTGTAATGAGTCTTCGTACGATGGAGAAATACAAGTTAAGTAAACCTACTGTTTACTACGTCCAATTGTTCACTAATCATTTCTGCTCCTGTCTAGCTTTCCTCTGGACGGCAACTGCCGCACCAGTCTACAGCTCACCTATCTTTACTTTTGTGTATAAGTCTCACACAACACCTTAAATAGTAAGGCCCTGGTTTTAGACAGCTTTCGGCACCTAGTTTCAATCTACAAAGTGGGGGCTATATTTTATTACTGCCGCTCTTCTTCCAGGAGTGCTCGCGGCCGCACTGCGGGGGAACGCCAGCTGTGACAAAGAGGGCCACTAAATCAGTCCGCGGAAGCCCCCAGCGATATTGAAATGCGCTGTGTTACCGAAATGGCAAGCTGTCACCGGGCACTGCGAACGCGTCTGGGGGCGCGTCACATCAAACGGGCCTCGCGTCGGGAATCCGCTGCGAATGAAAGGGCCGCGGCAATACATCTCCCACAACAATTACGTCCCACTGAAAAGCTCTGTGACCGATATTGTCCACCGAATGTAAATGTTGTGTTAAACGTGCATCAGTCAGTCGCGTTATTAATTAACTCGGGCACAATTGGCTGTGAGCCTTGATGAGATGAGACATAATCGACAAATACAACGCAAAAACGTGTCTTTCATGAATTCACATCGTATTAACATGGTCGTGCTTCAGGCATTCATCCCAAAACAGGATACCGGACATTTTTTGCGTATATGTTGTATAGTGCCAAGTTTTGTCTTGTGTGTAAAACTTATTCCGATGTAACGAAGCTTGTTCGAGTGTTACTAACAAGTTTTGTTATACCTAGATCAAATCGTTTTGTCATACTGTGAAAGTAAACAGCAATAAAAATAAAGACTGATCATTGGGAACGTTGCAGCTGTCCTATTCGGGGTGACAAACTTGAGCTCTGAAAATGTGTGACGAATCAGTGCAGTTGAAATCACAATTACAATTTTCTTTACAGTACTCTCTAACAGAGTGTGCTGCGTGTAAATAGTTAATTTCTTCGAATCTTGTAAACTGATTAAGGAATTAATTACATGCTGTGTTACAAATATCTAAAATGTGTACGTAGGTGTACTGGGAGTTTCAATAAGAGCGTGCAAAAACGTAACAGGACATAGAGAATGCTCCACGGAACAATTTGAGGTAGGGAGCTGAAGGAGATATGGAAGTAAACTTGTCTACCATTTTGTCTAGCATTACTGTTTTTTAGCTTATTCACAACTAACAGCTTACACGTTTACACGTTCTGTGCTGTTTATTTAGGTGTAGAGTCTTCATTTCTTGCAAGGAAACGAGGAAGTCGAGCCTGATTACTAGGAAGTATTTCCTAGTTTCTGATTGGAAGGGGATGTCCTATTCCATGATCTGTGACGTCACCTGGCCTCAGTCCCCTTGATTATTTCCTATGGGGATATCTAAAGTCACTTTTGTATGAGACCATAATGGATACGGAGATGGAATTAATTGCGAGAGCTGTAGCTGTCTGTGAAGTGGTTCGAAACACACCAGAGATTTTGTGAGGAGGCGTCAGATTCTTGTTCGCCTATGTCATGCTTGCATTGAGGTTGATAGCCGTCAGTTTCAGTACATTTTGTAAGATACAGTACAAATGGTACGTTCATTGTGTCAGTGATGGTACTTGCAGTTAACTGTAACAAATATAATAAAAGAGTATGCATTACTGTGATTTTATTCCTATTATATCCTTAACATGGCTTCTCCGACCCCAGGTTCCGAAAAGTTGGTTGCACTGCGAGTGTGAGTGCGCGTAGGATATCCTGTGTGTGTGTGTGTGTGTGTGTGTGTGTGTGTGTGTGCGTGTGTGTGTGTGTGTGAGTGAGTGTGTGCGTAACTGAACATAACAGTTCCACCCGACTCACAACAAACTATAAATATCACAGATGACAGAGAGTATTTACAGACAATAACATAATATTAAATAGCACCTACAGCGGCGGTACGCCACATAACGTGATCAAAATGATACTGAATAACTTCCCAAGTATACCAAAACTGACGTCGTAATAAAAGATAAAAATTATCTCAGAAAAATAACAAAGACTCTGTAATCAAATAATATGGTCTGCGAATGTATTTACAATCTCAAAAATATCACTCTCTCTTCTCTTTTCTTTCTTCGTAGTGCAAGAAGCCATTTTGTGATGAGGCACGAAAACGTGTACGTTTCATGTAATATTTAGCTTAAATTAATCAAATATTACTTAAAAGTGTTGCTAATGTTTATCTGTACCAGCTCCTATATTCATTAAGCTTTAATTTAAATTCTTTATGCAAATTTTATAGGGGAACATTGTTGCAGAGGTCAGCGCCATTGTTCTAAATGATAATGGCCCAGAGTCGCAATATATATCTTAGTATTCGCTAATTGTGACAAGTAAAAATAAATGTAAATATAGGAGATTTATCTGGATTAGCTGGTCTTCCTTCGTAACAATAAAGGTAATCAGTATCGTCAATTTTAATTCGTATTTGAGTAAACTTCGTTCAGCAAATTTTACAGATCCCTACGAAACAAAATCGCGTGAATGGCTTGATCTCTGTATCGTCAATTTAAATTCGTATTTGAGTTAACTTCATTCAGCAAATTGGATAGATCCCACCAAACAAAATCGCGTGATCAGCTTGAGCCTAGGACCATCACAAAAGTACAAGTTGTTGGTGTCTTTTAATATAAACACACAATGGGCAAACTACCTGCGAGAAGTACCACAGATGAGTCACTGACGTAAATAATTTTCCAGTTGTGAAGCAGGCATAATAACACTAACTCCAGTTTTTCACAATATATAAATACTAGTACATAAAGAACCACCACACTACTCGTCGAACGATTAGAGGGGCGACCGTAACATATCCAGAGTGTGGCTATCTATTCCTCTCACCCTGTTAGCAGCAAACCGCCAATGCCTTAAAGAATTGAACTCCCATGTTTGAATAAGATTTCCTTTATCACACTGTTTTCGAGACTGCGCCCGCAGACGCTGTGGAGGCGACGTGTAGCTCCGTGGTAAACAGCCCAGACCATACACAATCACGTTGTGCAGAAATCGTAACATAGCAAACAGTTCTACAGCAGCTAGTCACCCCATGGTGCTTCATTGGGTAGAAAGGGCCAACACAGAGTGAAAACTATGCAGAATGCAGCAAAGGAGAGTAACGACTACACTAGGTCACCGCTGCTCACGTGTCAGCTGGGCGGCGGTGAGGTAGAAGGGCCTAGATCGACTGCATAACTGATGTGAAAACTAAGAGCTTAACATCGGGTTTGTATTGTATTGTATTTTATTTTATGGAACTGGGGACCTAGAAACGACGGAGAGGCTTCGTCCCCGCCGTAGCCCTGAGTGGTTCACATCCCCACAACAGGCTACACTCACCCCACCGCCGTCCTACACCGAACCCTGGGTTACTGCGCGGTTCGGCCCCCAGTGGAGCGTAACAAGACCAGTACACTAAAAGGGAGAGAAAAAGTATTACATAACAACAGGGAAGTATGCTGTTTGATTCTACCTTAAAATTGTTAACATCAATAATTAGAGAGGTAATACAAAAGAAGCAGAAGAACAGCAAGAATACAGGAAAAATAGGAGCACAATTGTTGCTATTTTGGCCCTAACAGAAATCGTGGAGAAATCCTTAGAGTCTGAAAATTCAGCCTATATTAAAACGGGAATAGAAATTCACGAAAGATTGACAGACGAACTTACGAGGAGGAGGAGGAGGTGGATTGTTGTGTTCTGTCGTCAAAGAGGCCATTAGAGGCAGCAGACGAATTTATAACAAAGTAATTAGGCAAGGAGACTCTTTAAGTCCACGCCTGTTCATCTTCATAATGGACAATATGATTGATCCCATAAGAAAAAGAAAATAGGATATAAAATGGGAAATATAGTAGCAAATATTGTACATTATACTTAAGATGTTGTACTATAGTAAATAACAAGGATAGTTTACAAAAATTACTCCAACAGCTCAATAAAACTGCTAAGCAATGTAACCTTGGGAATCACATTTAAAAAGCCAAAATCGCACGGTAGTATTAAAAACACCGTAAGATATGAATTAGAATTGGGGGTGTGTCAGTTGAACAAGTGATGAGCTTTAATTATCTAGAGACGTTTATCACTGGCTATAAAGACGTAACGATCAAAGTGATAACCATGAGACAAAGGCAGTGAGGGTAGCCGGATGCGAGCAAAATACATTATAGGGAAAGAAACGAGTGACAACTGAGGGTAAAATAAGAACATATGTAAAGAATTTGAATCCTTTTACGAAATATGCATCAGAACCTAGAGCGCAACCGAAAAATATGAAAAACATAAGTTAACGGCAATGGAAATGAAAGTACTAAGACCGATCCACGGAGTAACCATGTCCCACAAGAGAAAAACTGTGGATCAGCGTGAAATACAAGACATATTAAGTTGGTGCATAAGGTGGAAGCGTGTTGTTTTGCGTGTTGGTATTCAGGTTGAGACTGGTTCATTTATCGATTGTCATTTTTTATTTGTAGTTCACTGTTGTTATTTGAGAATAAGTATTCTCGTTTTGTCACCTGGAGATAGTGAGTGGAACAGTGGACAATACATAATGGAGCGCCAAGTGGAAAAATCGGAACATTTCAGACATATTCTTCTGCTTGAGTTTAGTAGACGAAGAACAGCACGAAAGTAGCCAGAAACATTTGCGCCTTATATGGCAGTAATGCCACTTGATAGAGCACGGCAAGAAAATGGTATTTTCATTTTAAAGAGGATCATTTTGTCGCTATTAACTTTCCACGTTCAGGAAAACCTTTGGGATTTGAAGAGGATCGGTTAAACGTATTAACCCACAAGATCGACGTCAGTCTACTCGAGAAATAGCAGATGTGATCAACTGTGACAACTGCACCATCGTGTGACATTTGCATGCAGTGGGGAAGGTTAAAAAAGCAGGTTTGTAAGTACCACATGCTCTAAGGCAAAATCACAAAACTCGCCGGTTGATCACGTGTGAATCTCTGCTTCCTCGTCATCAAATGGCTCGTGAACAACACCGACCATTCCTATCCTGTCGAAAAGAAGTGGTGACTTTATGCTAACATAAGGGGAAGAAAGAAGTGGTTGAGCCCAAAGAAAACCAGCAACTCACCGTACAACGACGTACGTGCTTCCACAAAAGACTGTGTTATGCATCTGGTGGAACAACGACTGTGTGGTGTACTACGAATTGCTTCCCTCAGGTGTAACAATCACCGCTGACATTTACTGTCAACAGTCTAAGAACAAAGGCCAGGAAGACTAAGTGAAGTGCCGCTAGCCCGCCCGTATTCTGGTCGACTGTCCAGGAGCTGGATTGGGGAAATCATTCCCTATCCACCTTATTCACCCGATCTTGCGCCTTGAGGTTTTCACCTTTTCCGCTTTCCGTTGAACAACATTCAAAGAACTTACTTTCCGGATGAAAATGCGCTCCGAACGTGGCACGACGAGTTCTTCGTCTCAAAACCAACTGTTTTCGACAGCCATAGAATCGAAAAGTTGCCCCAGCATTGGTAGACTGTTTTAAATTACACTACTGGCCATTAAAATTGCTACACCATGAAGATGACGTGCTACAGACGCGAAATTTAACCGACAGGAAGAAGATCCTGTGATATGCAAATGATTAGCTTTAAAGAGCTTTCACACAAGGTTGGCGCTGGTGGCGACACCTACAACGTGCTGACCTGAGGAAAGAGTCCAACCGATTTCTCATACACAAAGAGCAGTTGACCGGCGTTGCCTGGTCAAACTTTGTTGTGATGCCTCATATAAGGAGGAGAAATGCGTATCACAACGTTGCCGACTTTTTATGAAGGTCGGATCGCGATGGCGGTTTATCGTATCGCGACATTGCTGCTCGCGTTGGTCGAGATCCAATGACTGTTAGCAGAAAATTGAATTGGTGGGTTCAGGAGGGTAATACGGAAGGCAGTGCTTGATACCAACGGCCTCGTATCACTAGCAGTCGAGATCACAGGCATCTTATCCGCATGGCTGTAACGGATCGTGCAGCCACGTCTCGATCCCTGAGTCAACAGATGGGGACGTTTGCAAGACAACAACCATCTGCACGAACAGTTCGACGACGTTTGCAGCAGCATGGACTATCAGCTCGGAGACCATGGCTGCGGTTACCCTTGACGCTGCATCACAGACAGGAGCGCCTGCGTGGTGTATTCAACGACGAACCTGGGTGCACGAATGGCAAAACGTCACTTTTTCGGATGAATTCTGGTTCTGTTTACAGCACAATGATGGCCGCATCCGTGTTTGGCGACATCGAGGTGAACGCGCATTGGAAGCGAGTATTCGTCATCGCCATACTGGCGTATCACCCGGCGTGATGGTATGGGGTGCCACTGGTTACACGTCTCGAGCACCTCTTGTTGGCATTGATGGCAATTTGAACAGTGGACGTTACATTTCAGATGTGTTACGACCCGTGGATCTACCCTTCATTCGATCCCTACGAAACCCTACATTTCAGCACGATAATGCACGACCGCATATTGCAGTTTCTGTACGGGCCTTTCTGGATAGAGAAAACGTTCGACTAGTGCCCTGGCCAGCACGTTCTCCAGATCTCTCACCAACTGAAAACGTCTGGTCAATGGTGGCCTAGCAACTAGCTCGCCACAATACGCCAGTCACTAGTCTTGATGAACTGTGGTATCGTGTTGAAGCTGAAGCGTGTACCTGTACACGCCATCCAAGCTCTGTTTGACTCAATGCCCAGGCGTATCAAGGCCGTTATTACGGCCAGGGGTAGTTGTTCTGGGTACTGATTTCACAGGATCTATGCACCCAAATTGCGTGAAAACGTTACCACATGTGAGGTCTAGTATAATATATTTGTCCAATGTATACCCGTTTATCATCTGCATTTCTTCTTGGTGTAGCAATTTTAATGGCCAGTAGTGTATATTACTGATGGCAATAGCTTGTGTTTTGTACATTTTTGCGCATATTAAATGTGGTGTCACCGCCAGACACCACACTTGCTAGGTGGTAGCTTAAATCGGCCGCGGTCCATTTAGTACATGTCGGACCCGCGTGTCGCCACTGTGTAATCGCAGACCTAGCGCCACCACCAAGGCAGGTCTCGTGATACGAGAGAGCACTCGCCCCAGTTGTACGAGAACCTAGCTACCGCCCAGTTGTACGAGAACCTAGCTACCGCCCAGTTGTACGAAGCCTTTCTCTCTCATTAGCCGAGAGAGACAGAATAGCCATCAGCTAAGTTAATGGCTACGAACTAGCAAGGCGCCATTAGCCATACAGTGATTGTACTTAAAGTCTCCTGTGTATCGTCAAGATCGATGTACCACAAGGATTAATTAAAGTTAAGTATTAAACCTGCTCCGTACTTTTCTTCCTAACATTAATTACGTATCCTGTTCCAGTACTTCACGTCCGTCTGCGTTAGTCTAGCGTGCATTTTGAGCCATCTCAACTTCACGGTGTCGGCCCAGCTACCGACACAACATTAAACTTATGCGAATACGCTACGAACTTACACACCACCCTAGTACAAGATACAATGTCGCGTTCTTTTACGAAATATTGTAGGAGGAACTAGTGCGAAAACGAAAAACACAAAAAAACGTTAATGGCAATGGAAATGAAGGTAGTAAGACATATCCAATGATTTTCTGTATGGGACAAGACAAGAAAGGTGTCGGTAAGGGATCCGCGTATAATACATGATTTAAATAAATGAGACAAGAAAATAATATTGGAATGATCGTATGGGAAGGATGGACCCCAAAATTTGTAAACATGGACTACCGTCAGGGAAACGACTGCCCTGATGACAAGCCAAGAGATGGGACAACAGCTGTTGCAGTACATCGACGGAATGAGACGGATAAACAGGAGAGACACTAGTCAGCAAAAGAAGAAGAAGAAGGAAAAGAAAAACGGAGAAGACGTGTTTACTGCGGTGCGCCCTGCTCTACCAATGTGGGCGTGCACTTCGCATCACGCAGGAGTGGTTACCCCGCAGAGAGCAGCTTTCAGTAGTTCCCGACATCAGCGAGTTGCCTCCGCCTCTCGCAGCCGGCGCTGCCCCGTCACCCCCTCCCCAGACCTCACCCTGCTACACCGCCCCGCCCCTCGGTAGCGACCAAGCGAGCAGCTAATTGAATCCGCTAATTTATTCCGGCAGCGGCGGCGGCGCAAGTCGTACGAAACACTGCGCTCGCTTGCTGGCCTTCTCTCTGCTTCCTCGCCTCGCGACGTCTGCGGTCGCCGCTGCTTGGCGGCGCGTTTCCCGCTACCCACACCCACCCCCGGCACCCCTAACCACCCCAATGGGCGCTTATAGCGCGCGTCGCGTCGCTACTGGCGGGAGCGGCCCCCTCCCAGACCCTTAACAGGCAAAACTTGCGCAATTACGGAAATTGCCGGCTGAAGGCGGCAAGTGGCTGACGCCTCGCGGTTGCTGCGCTGGCCGCCGCTGCCACTACCAATGTTGCATACACGTAGCGCCCCCTTCTGCCTACCACACTCTCACGCAAGTTAACCGTCGGACAGCACCTTGCATCTCGTTTCCTTGGTGAACTTGCGGTCTGTATGGTCTTAAAACACCTAAGTCGCAGTCTCCTTCGTTTCCGATTTCCTTTTACACGAAAGAGCAGTGCTGCTAATAGAGCCCGTTCTAACACACAAGGCCGATCATCATAAAAATGTGAAATCTGGTAAGTTTCCACTGGTTTATGAACTTGTAACAACGTATAGGAATGAGAACGGTTCTTTCGCGACGGTACTGTTATTTTACATCTACATCTACATACATACTCCGCAATCCACAATACGGTGCATGGCGGAGGGTACCTCGTACCACAACTAGCATCTTCTCTCCCTATTCCACTCCCAAACAGAACGAGGGAAAAATGACTGCCATATGCCTCTGTTCGAGCCCTAATCTCTCTTATCTTATCTTTGTGGTCTTTCCGTGAAATATAAGTTGGCGGCAGTAAAATTGTACTGCAGTCAGCCTCAAATACTGGTTCTCTAAATTTCCTCAATAGCGATTCACGAAAAGAACGCCTCCTTTCCTGTAGAGCAGGGCTTTCCAACCTTTTCAGCTGGTGGACCCCTTCTACAGTCGAAAATCCATGGCGGACCCCTGGTCAGTCAAGAGCGCAGTAACTTTAAATTTCAGAGTGAAACCCATGGGGACTGAAAGCTTCTTAATGCAAGTTCAATGTTCCCAATTAACCCCCCCCCCACCCCCTGAAGAATCAATAGCCTTTGGTTTAGAGATGAATGAAAACAACTTGAAGGTCAAAAATCGACTTATGAAATAGGTAGTGCACTGACAAAGCAAGTTTAACATTTAATGATGCCTGGGGCCGCATACGTGCCAGCGAGTGCTGTGATTGGTCAACAAAGCTCGCTCCGCGCATGCGTAAAAGGTTTCAGCGCATCTACCGCCGTGAGTCGGCGCACAAACGACCCCCGTATTGTTGCGAAACAGGTGATCAGAGAAGCCGCATTCTCCGGCACTAAACTGTGCATGCGTTCTCACTTAGGAACCGCAAAGGCTAATTGGGAATACGACCTGAAGTAAAAGTACACATTTTTTTCACACAAAAAAAATATTGATGAATTTGATTTTCACATTTTTATTCAATAATTTTACTCTTTATTTTACACGATTTGGCGAAGGGTGGCCGCGGACTCCCTAGATAGAACCGGCGGACACCTAAGGGGTCCGCGGATCACACTTTGGGAAGCCCTGCTCTAGAGACTCCCACTGGAGTTCCTGAAGCATTTCCGTAACACTCGCGTGATGATCAAACCTACCAGTAACAAATCTAGCAGCCCGCCTCTCAATTACTTATATGTCCTCCCTCAATCCGACCTGATAGGGATCCCAAACGCTCGAGCAGTACTCAAGAATAGGTCGTATTAGCGTTTTATATGCAGTCTCCTTTACAGATGAACCACATCTTCCCAAAATTCTACCAATGAACCGAAGACGACTATCCGCCTTCCCCACAACTGCCATTACATGCTTGTCCCACTTCATATCGCTCTGCAGTGTTACGCCCAAATATTTAATCGACGTGACTGTGTTAAGCGCTACACTACTAATGGAGTATCATCTGCATAAATTTACATTTATCTATTTTTAAAGTTAGCCGCCATTCTTTACACCAATCACAAATCCTGTCCAAGTCATTTTGTATCCTCCTACAGTCACTCAATGACGACACCTTCCCGTACACCACAGCATCATCAGCAAACAGGCGCACATTGCTGACCACCCTATCCAAAAGATCATTTATGTAGATAGAAAACAACAGCGGACCTACCACACTTCCCTGGGGCACTCTAGATGATACCCTCACCTCCGATGAACACTCACCAGCGAAGACAATGTACTGGGTTCTATTACTGTTATTAAAGACATTCTCGGAGTTCTTGCCGCGTCAGTGCAGAGAAAACATTGAGCTCTCGACGATTGTTTCGTCAGGAGCGGCTGAGTGTCCAAACTGTTTTTTTTTTCTTTATTGTTATTTCATTCCCCTCCATGGGTGCGGGATGGCTACGGATAGAAAGCGCTCTTCAGCCAAACAATAAATAAACTGTATTCAAAGATGGTTAAATATATAAAAGGTGACAATAACAGATCATTAGGTAAAAAAACACACAGATGGGCTATGTTGACGAATTTAACATAAAAACAAAAATGCGGATTTTGTAAATTATACATAGATGGAAAGTACTGATTGTTGTAAAACTCGTTTAACGATTTTATAGCACAGTTAAAATATTGCACTGATGAAAGTGAATGATACCATGGTGTAATGAAGATGGTAGGTGATTCATGAAAAAATTGTTATGATGAAGGTATAATGATGAGTATGACTATGGTGCCCTGTAGAACCGCAGGTCGCGACTAGAAGTCAGCAAGGTGAATAAAGGAGAAGGAGAAAAGGGGACAATGGTGTGAGGTTAGGCGTTGTGATTAGGTTTGGGTAGATGGGTATATTCAGGACGAATTTCATTGTTGAGGGGTGGGAATTTGTTAAAATTCGGGTGGGAGTAGATAGATGAGACATGGAGATGCATGGAAAGTGGGATACGGACGTAGTGGTGTAGCAGTGTAATAACCTGGCTTCATTATTAGAGGTTGAAGGTTTGGTTGCTGAGACAGGGTTTTGCGATTAATCCGAAGGTGCACCAGGAAGAGAAGAAAGTGTCAGAAGTGACTGATTTCGTACTGGATGCTAGTTGGTAGAGACAGGGGGATACGGAAGGGTAGACGGAGTGCATGTCTTTCCAGGATTTCAAGGGACTTACAGAATTTAGGCGAGACAGAGGCCCAGGCAACGTTAGCGTAGGTTTGGATGGGGAAGATGAGGGATTTATAGATGAGGATAAGGGTAGAAGGATGTAGACCCCAGATGCAGCCTATTAACAGCTTTTGTAAGTTTCGGGCTTCGTATTAGATGATAAGGAGGTGTTAGTTCCGTATCAGTTTTCTGTCGAGGGTTGTACTAAATACTTTACTATGCTCAAAACAGCTGCAGTCTTGACATTTTATAGTCCACAGACGGCTTCTGATTCGTCAGTAATTATGTAGAGCTGTCGCAGTTGGTGTCAACGCCTGCACTGCTGGCGCCACTGCTCCCTTAGCAGCGTTACCATTGCGACGAATATTACTGCCTATTCTCTACATCGAGGTCTTCCTTCCATGCACCGCTGAGATTATACCTGCTGTCACGGTTGAATTTCTTCTCAAACACACTTGTTCCTGCAGCCTTTTTAATCACGGAGCACCAGTAAGTAGGAACCAAGGGCAGAACTTTTGTTTCGTCAAACAATATGTTGTGTTTGTTTATAACGCTGGCGCTCAGCAACTGTAGATTTCTTTAGTTCTCGATTTTTAATATTCCGTTGATGTTCTGCACAGCTAAACTCTAAAAATACTGCTATTTTATTCCCTTGATATTCAGGTATATGCTCGCTTACCTCAACTCTTCTAAATCTCTCTCTACATACCCAACGAATTTTTTCTCCTTCGAATCCTGCCTCGGGCATGGATGTGTGTGTCGTCCTTAGGGTACTCAGGTTTCAGTAGTTCTAAGTTCTAGGGAACTGATGACCTCAGATGTTAGGTCCCATTGTTCTCTGAGCCATTACAACCATTTTTCTCCTGAGGCTGTGGATATACATGGGATGCCACCTTATTTATTAGCTCAATCGAGTATGACGAACATACTTTTTCGCAATCAACACTATATGAGAGCCAATCTGAACTCACTAATCACAGTAACGATTGCGGTATCTGGTGAAAATCCTTCGAGTACCATAATATTTACATTTTCATGCTTTTTCATCTCGAATTGCGCGCTATTCAGAATAAAACTTCAGATAATTTTTTAAAGTGACATGTAAGACTCGTGATGTATACATGTTTATAATCTGGATGGAATTACTAGACTTGGGTGAGCTACTCCAACATTATCTCACCGACCTACGTATGGCCCACTTTGGTCGGTTAAGGCCGCTAATCATTTGTTACATTTCATTAATCTTTGCAGGTCAATTTTCAGTAACTAAAATTGTAAGTATATAGGCATCAAAAGAGGATAAATTCTGCAGCAGTTTCTGTTGGTTTAATAGACATTTGAACATTAAATATTAATGCTATAATTTATGCATCGAGGCGTCAAATCTAATATAGGAATCCCTGTCGTTGCTGGGGGACAAATCTGCCCACTCTCATCTCATTCCAACACTCCTTGTCCATACGAAATGACAATCTATCACTTGTGGAGCGAATAATCTACCTTTCCTGCGGCTTGTGTAGCTACATCAACATATGCGGTTTGAAATTATGTAATAAACTGACTGTCACAATGAGATATAAACGTCACACTAGGTACGAGTAAAATAGTACGGGTAGCATCCTGAGTAGGAGGGAGTCTCGCAAGTTTCAGTTTGGATTTTGCCTTAGATTTTGAGAATTGTCAGTGGTATAGATCGTCCAGTGTATCTCTGTTCACGTCTGCAGCGGCCTTTATCTCTAGTGGCATGGAAAGTGGCGCAGACCCATTTTCACGGCTGAGCTAAAGTCAGCCCGTTGGATATCGCCTCTGCCAATACTGCAGTGTAGCAATTGCTGGCAGTGTCAGTTCCTCACTGCAGTGTCCACACACCAAAGGAGTGGCAGTAGATCAGCCTTCAAGAACGTTAGGCGTTTAGACTGACTGCCGCATTAACAGCAGCCTGGCCCCCGTCGTCAGACGCCACTCCAGAAGCTTCCAGGCACCATAGGAACTCGCCTCCTTTGCGAACTCACCGCTTCTCCGTGGTATTTAAACCCTAGGTACAGTCTGCCGTTTTTGGCGCAGCATAGCCCTATCATGACGTCCAGTGCATGCCAGTCGTTGTCATACAAATGACACAGCTACGTTTCCCGGAGAAGCATTTCTGAAGTTGCGGAAGGTAATGGAGACAAGGCTGACACATTCATGGAATTTCTCGACATGGAAAATAGCGTTCAAAAATGTAAAATAGTTCAACATGTTCGAAATTCTGAAAAAAATATGGGTAAGCTAAAGGGAAAGACGGGTAATATACACCCCTGGAAATGGAAAAAAGAACACATTGACACCGGTGTGTCAGACCCACCATACTTGCTCCGGACACTGCGAGAGGGCTGTACAAGCAATGATCACACGCACGGCACAGCGGACACACCAGGAACCGGGGTGTTGGCCGTCGAATGGCGCTAGCTGCGCAGCATTTGTGCACCGCCGCCGTCAGTGTCAGCCAGTTTGCCGTGGCATACGGAGCTCCATCGCAGTCTTTAACACTGGTAGCATGCCGCGACAGCGTGGACGTGAACCGTATGTGCAGTTGACGGGCTTTGAGCGAGGGCGTATAGTGGGCATGCGGGAGGCCGGGTGGACGTACCGCCGAATTGCTCAACACGTGGGGCGTGAGGTCTCCACAGTACATCGATGTTGTCGCCAGTGGTCGGCGGAAGGTGCACGTGCCCGTCGACCTGGGACCGGACCGCAGCGACGCACGGATGCACGCCAAAACCGTAGGATCCTACGCAGTGCCGTAGGGGACCGCACCGCCACTTCCCAGCAAATTAGGGACACTGTTGCTCCTGGGGTATCGGCGAGGACCATTCGCAACAGTCTCCATGAAGCTGGGCTACGGTCCCGCACACCGTTAGGCCGTCTTCCGCTCACGCCCCACCATCGTGCAGCCCGCCTCCAGTGGTGTCGCGACAGGCGTGAATGGAGGGACGAATGGAGACGTGTCGTCTTCAGCGATGAGAGTCGCTTCTGCCTTGGTGCCAAAGCGATCTCCTACACTGGCCGTACACCACTGGTGATCGTCGAGGGGACACTGAATAGTGCACGGTACATCCAAACCGTCATCGAACCCATCGTTCTACCATTCCTAGACCGGCAAGGGAACTTGCTGTTCCAACAGGACAATGCACGTCCGCATGTATCCCGTGCCACCCAACGTGCTCTAGAAGGTGTAAGTCAACTACCCTGGCCAGCAAGATCTCCGGATCTGTCCCCCATTGAGCATGTTTGGGACTGGATGAAGCGTCGTCTCACGCGGTCTGCACTTCCAGCACGAACGCTGGTCCAACTGAGGCGCCAGGTGGAAATGGCATGGCAAGCCGTTCCACAGGACTGCATCCAGCATCTCTACGATCGTCTCCATGGGAGAATAGCAGCCTGCATTGCTGCGAAAGGTGGATATACACTGTACTAGTGCCGACATTGTGCATGCTCTGTTGCCTGTGTCTATGTGCCTGTGGTTCTGTCAGTGTGATCATGTGATGTATCTGACCCCAGGAATGTGTCAATAAAGTTTCCCCTTCCTGGGACAATGAATTCACGGTGTTCTTATTTCAATTTCCAGGAGTGTACAATACGTACAAGAACCAAGAAGGAAAAATAAGAGTGGAAGGTCAAGAACGAATCACTCAGTTTAGAAAGGTAGTAAAGTATGAATGTAATTTTTCGCTGCTACTGTTCAATATATATACCGAACAAGTAGTGAAGAAAATACACACATCAAAAAAAGTTCTACATCACCTCGGTTCCGAGAGTTCCGGAACCTGTACAGAAAACTGGAATAGAGATCAACATAAACATCATTTCCGCCCTTTTTATTGCTCATGAAAACCGCATATTGCATGTGGTACCACCATACAACGGAACAATCAGAGGCGGTGGTGCAGATTGCTGATACCCTGTAGCACGTCCTTTGCATTGATGTATGCCTGTATTAGTCGTGGCATGGTATCCACAACTTCATGAAGGAACTATTGGTCCAGATTGTACCACTCCTCAACGGCGATTCGGCGTAGATCCCTCAGAGTGATTGGTAGGTCACGTCGTCTATAAACAGCTCTTTTCAATCTATCCCAGGCATTTCAGTAGAGTTCATGTCTGGAGAACATGCTCGCCACTCTAGTCGAGCGATGTCGTTATCCTGAAGGAAGTCATTCACAAGATGTGCACGATGGGGGGCGCGAATTGTCGTCCATGAAGATGAATGCCTCACAAATATGCTGCTGATATGGTTGCACTATCGGTTGGAGCATAGCATTCACGTATCGTACAGCCGTTACGGAGCTTTCAATGACCAACAGCGGCGTACGTCGGCCCCACATAATCCCACCCAAATACAGCAGAGAACCTTCACGTTGCTGCATTCGCTGGACAGTGTGTCTAAGTCGTTCAGCCCGACCGGGTTGCCTCCAAACACGTCTCTGACGATTGTCTGGTTGAAGGCATATGCGACACTCATCGGTGAAGAGCACGTGATGCCAATAGTGAGCGGTATATTCGGCATGCTGTTGGGACCGCACTGCATGGCGTCGTGGCAGCAAAGATGGACGTCGCCATGGTCGTCGGGAGTGGAGTTGCGCATCATGCAGTTGAAAAGTAGGAACGAGGAGGTTATCTGCAGAATCGGCGAGGAGAGAAACATATGGAAAACTGTGACAAGAGGAATGGACAAGATGATATGTCATCTCTTAAGACATCAGGGAAGAACTTTCATTATACTAGAGGGAGCTATAAAGAGTAAATCTGTAGTGGAAGACAGAGATTCGAATACATCCAGCAAATAATGAAGGACGTAGGTCACAGTTGCTACTCTGAGATGAAATGGTAGGCATAGGAGAGGAATTCGCTGCGGGCCACATCAAACCAACCAGAAGACTGATGACTCGAAAAATAATGCAGTGCATATTTTGGCAGACAGCACACACACACCGTAAACACTAGTGCCACCACACAACGAAATACGATCAACGTTAAGAGCATCGATAGTGACAATTAATTACGTGCAGAGGACATAAAATGATCTTTGTCCCTCTGTAGTTTAACCATGGAGAAAGCATAATCCTGAGCAGAATTTAAGAACTGGTCAGCCTTTAGTATCAGTATCACACACACTTACAACAGTCGAACAAATTTGTAATTCCAGGACGCTGTCTCGGCAGCGGTCTTGCTATGCAACATATCGCGTACATTACACTGATGGAGATGTCGTTTGAACTCATGTAATTCATGTGACAGGGTTTAGGAAGTCTCGGAAATCGCTACGGACTTCAGTAATCCAAGATCCACAGTGTGAAGAGTGTGTTGAGAATACCAAATTGCCGGCATTACTTCCCCAACACGGACAACGCAACGGCTACTGCTCTTCTCACGATCGAGAGAACCGGCAGTTGCGTAGAGTTGTCAGGGCTAACAGACAAGCAACGCTGCGTGAAATTACTGCAGACATCGATTTGGTACGTACGACGAACTTATCCGTTAGGCCAGTGCGGCGAAATTTTGCGTGGTGGGCTTTGGCAGCAGACGACCGACGAGAGTGCCCTTGCTGCTAACAGTACGACATCGCCTGCAGCGCCTCTCCGATTCATGAACATATCAGCTGGACCCCAGACGACTGGAGAAGCGTGGCCTGCTCAGATGGGTCCCGATTTCTGTTGGTAAGATCTGGTGTTTGGAGTGTGGCACAGACCCCACGAAGCAATGGACCCAAGTTGTCAACAAGGCACAGTGGAAGCCGGTGGCGTCTCCATAAGGATGAGGGCTGTGCTTATGTGGAATGTACGGGGTTCTCTGGTCCAACTGAACGGATCACTGACAGCAAATGGTCATGTTCGACTAGTTGGAGACCATTTTCAGTCATTCATAGACTTCATGTTACCAATCAATGATGTCACGTCACCAAGCTACGGCTTTCTGAGAGTAGTTTGAAGACTATTCTGGCTAACTCGAGTGATATAATCACCCAGATGGCCCTAACGAAACCCACTGAATATTTATGTAGCATAATCGAGAGGTGAGTTCGTGTACAAAATCCTTTCGCAATTATGGACGCCTATTGAGGCAGCATGCTTCAATACTCCTGCAGGCAACTTCCAATGCCTCGTTGAGACCATTCCACGGCGAGTTGTTGTACTACACCTGCGAAAGGAGGCCCAACACGATATTAGGAGGGAAGGCACGGCTTTGTGACCTCAATGTGTAACGGCCCCTTAGAAAAATTATACATGACTGCGCTTAAACTGACATACAATATTTTTTAGCGCAACGCAATCTGACTTTCGATAATCCCTACAAAAGAATGGCCCTGACTAACATTAACCTGTACCTTTCACAAACCACTTACCTCACAAAAATCTTCGTTGCTCCAACTACTGCAATACAGCGAGCGCCACAACTGCCAGCTAAATAAAAGATTTTAACTACTGATAGGCATAGTTAGCAAATGAAATGTTTTGATAGAGAACAAACAATGTATTTACCTTAAAGGTGTTCAAAAGTCATAATTTATATCAGTTCATGACATCCAGTCTTACAAATTTACCGTCTTCTCTCTCCCCACATTCACCACTGCTCGCGGCTCACCTCCAACTGCGCAACGCTACGCGCTGTTAACAGCCAACTGCCCAACACTACAATAGCAAATTCCAACAATGCCACCCAGCCACAGACTGCACACAGCACAGCCAGTGATTTTCATACAGAGCGCTACGTGACGGCGGCGTTACCAATATAAGAAACTAAACAGCCTACTTACAAACGTAAGTGACCTTGTAAACAGTGTGGGAGTTTTTGCTTACATTCTCCATGGAATCCTGCTCTCCCCATGGTCAGACAACAGAGTGATAGAGTTAATGCCACCTCATCCATTGGTAGTTGATAGTGCCTATCGATAACTTCTGAAATTGGTCAGCTTTGGTTGTTGTGTGATGTCGATAGTGTTTACAGGTTGAGTTTGTGTGTTTTCTTTCGGAATATGCTCTCCATAGCAATATTTTAATTGCTTTGCATAGGGCTCTCTTGTTGCATTGTGGGAAATAGATGTGAAAAATGTAAATATCATCAGAAGGCACAGTTTATCGGGTACATTTGCCACTTGGTGTATCTTTAGATACAAATATCAGGAGAAATATCAGATTTTTTGAAATGCTTACCACTATGAGCATCCTTACAAGCCTCAATACATGAGTGACATATTCTTTGGGTACCAGAGTTTGTGAGCAAGGTAAATAGTGGCATTAGTGTGTAGTTTTCTGCCAGAGAGCGAGAGAGACTGTTGCATCATGGAAGAATAAAGAACTTGGATGGTGGATGAACCTCACAAAGAAAAAGATTGGTTTTCATATTGCTGAGCAACAGTCACACAATATTTGTTTTTAAAGGAACACACCGCCATTTGATTGTTTCATTGTTTACTAAAGTATTTCGGCTTTTATGTCATTTTAAAGTATTTGATTTTATGTCTTTAACATATATTTCAGAAAATTTAGCATGTTGTGAAGCTCAAAGTTAGCCATAATTTAAGAAAAATATAGGCTCCCCACGATATTCCAGATATAAAATTATCATCTTGAAACATATCAGTACTGTTCATGCTCTTTGATTACACTATCATATTTGATTTGCAATGTAAACCTGTTTTCACTAAATATAATGTGCTCCCACGATTACTTATCTGTTATAAGATGGTGATTTTGCATCTGCCATTTCGTGGGGAGCCAATATTCTTCTTAATTTATGGCTAGCTTTGAGCCTGACAACATGTTAAGTGTTTTGCAATATATATTAAAGACGTAAAATCGTATACCTGGAAGTGGCATAAAAGGATGAAACCTACGTTGTACTTAAGTAAACTATACAAGAGTCAAATGGCGGTTTGTTCCTTTAGCTAAATTGTTATTTGGTGTGATGTAACTGAGAAGGAAGAATAAAGTATTTCTTATTAGAAATGAGTTTATAGGGAGACAGCTCATTTGAAGAAATGTAATTGGGTTGAGTATTTTACTGCAGGCATTAGTTCAGTACTTAGTGTAGCGTAATGATTTCATTGTGTTGAACAATATCTAAGTGAATTGTCAGTCATGTGTTCAGCAACCCAATTATCGTATTCCCTCCATTGATAGTCAAAATATTTCATTTGGCAGGCAAAGAGTGAACTGTAACTTAAGGTTTTCGTTGTGTTTACTACTATCCACATGTTCATATCAAAGAAGAATTATTAGTCTTTTGTTCAGCATTTTATTTGATTTTCTCGGTGAACTATTAGTTAAATGACTTCACAAAAAAGTCGAAAACCAAATCCGATGTAATTAATACATGATGGACAAAGGTAAGTTTTATGGTAAGACAATGCTAAGGAACAGATATAACTTATGTTAGTACGATTTATTTCTGTGTCATTCAAAGGGATTCAATTGAATTACAGAATACCTTCCCATTCATTTAGAAATATTTCATGAATACACTATTAGGTGAAAGATAGATTTGCAAAATCCAGCACTGTTATACCTTGCACTATTGCGTCGACAGTGAACCACAATTTTGAAGAAGAACAAAATTTTCATTTGCTTTTGATGCATAAAATAATATATGATAAAAAAGGGAAACTGTTGCGTAGTGATTTATTACAGCCCATCGTTCAGCTCATTATTCTGCAGTGCAGACATTGCAGAGCCTAGTTATCCGTTGCCAGGTAAGAATCTTTTGTGGGGTTTAAATGAATTTTTGAGGGAATTTTAGGAACAGTTTCCAACTCAAAAATTTCAGATAAATTGAAAAGATGCGTTTCTCTAATAGGCCAGATGTAGAATATGTAGCTCGTCATTGTGTGCGATTCTTTCACGATAAAGTCATTCTGAGTATTTTTGTGAACCATCCTATAATTTCAGTCTGATTTGCTCACTGTGAGATTCATTTTGGGTTAGTTAAAATCACATACTGGAAAACTAATATGCACAGAAATGTTCGCGTTCAAAAGTAGGATAGAAAAGGCGTTTCTAGATCAGACACTGTAATCGGAATTCTGGAACACTTCTTTCACACTGCTAGCGAGGGGTTTAGTTTACCAGTTACAAACTAAAAGCATGTAACTTTTACCCGCAACCCTTTCAGAATTCGTTCTTTTCTAGTACTTTTTTGTTTCGTATGCCCTGCAACTGTACTTGTAATGAAAACTTCCTGATGTGGTTTGATCTTTTGCTTGTATTTTCATGTACCAGTAACAACATAAGCTTTTTCATGCTGCTTAGCATTCTGCAACCAACTGCAGTTATTTATGTATTATAATTATTCACTGCTTGTGGTAGTGTATTTGGGATTTTCGTTCATCACTGTCTACATTTGTAATATTGTATCAAGAATGACTAGATTCAAATCATGTGTTAGAGGACGAGGAGAAGCAGCTTCTAACGAGCTATTAAATGAAGAGAGAAAGAATGGACACAGGTCTTCACAGGCTAGTGATTCAAGTGAGGTAGGCGCAACAGTAACGGACAGGCAGGATCAGCGTAGTAATCTATCAATAATTTGAAATGAAAGAGAGAACGTGGTAGGAGGTGTCATACGCGAAAATATTCTTGTACGACGTGATGTGTCACAGTATACTAACGCAGCGATCGAAGGCTCATATCTGACTACGTTGGCATCAACACAAGCTGGTACAGCTTTCCTCTCTTCCAGAGAAATACAGAACTTGGTAAGAGGGTTGAAATGGTTCAAATGACTCTGAGCACTATGGGACTCAACTGCTGTGGTCATAAGTCCCCTAGAACTTAGAACTACTTAAACCTAACTAACCTAAGGACATCACACGCATCCATGCCCGAGGCAGGATTCGAACCTGCGACCGTAGCGGTCACGCGGTTCCAGACTGTAGCGCCTAGAACCGCACGGCCACTCCGGCCGGCTTGGTAAGAGGGATCCTTTACAAGTTATACAGATTATTTTCACCTTCTTTACACAGCTGTATTACGATTGGATGTTCAGATGTTTTTCATATATGGCTAGAGGAACAGAAGAAAGTAATGAGGGGCAGGAAGAGGATTTCAAAAGACAGGAAGAGAATAACAAAAAAAAAAAAAAAAAAAGGAAACAGAGATGACCTTTTAGTTAACTATAAGAGTTTCAAAACAGATTAGGAGTGATGTGCGTGAAGATGTCAACTAAGAGATAACAAAGTTTCTACCAGTTGCGACAAAAACTCAGGTGACTGTCAGCCAGCCCTATTCACTGATTCAAATGAATTTTAATCATTGCACCGTTTAAGTTATCAACATTACGATCCACATAAGCAAGAAGTTAAGGAAGTTCATGAACAGCTTTGTCACACTGAAAAGGAAATCGATCAGGCTTGTAATGGTAATAGGCGAGACAGCGTTCACTTGGCGAATTTTCATGACCAAGGGAACTCTTGGCATGTGGGAGAGCTTACTTATGAACATGACACATTTCAGAGACAAGATAACACGGTAACAACTTGTTGCACGACATAAAACGCATGCCCATATAAAAATTGTGGCTTTGAGTATAAGCATTTTGTCACTATTAGAAAGTTTAAAGTTTTCCAGAATCTTGATAATGAAATTCATCTACCAGAATGGCTACAAGAATTTGACTAATCACTTCCACCAGCATGTCCATTTGGCAATAAATTACAATTTATGCGCAGTTATCTTTAGGGCGGACCAGCCTCAAGAATGCATTCATTAACTCGAGAATGGCAAACCTACGGTGATTTCTATCACGAATTCCTGTCAGAGTTCCGACCAATCACTAAAGTTTCTCCAAAGTAACACAAATTTGTCTGATGAAATTACTTGTTCAGCTGAAACACATAAATTTGGCAGGTCACGGTAAAGACGATATTGAAACATTTAAAGGATGTTCCACGAATTTGAATCTGATGGTGATGAGCGGTCATTGCATAAGAACGATTACGATAATCACAGGCAAAATTATTGCTCGCAGCACAATCAGCCGCAGCACTGGAATTCGAGAGGGCTATTTAACAGTGATCTGGATGACAACAGACACGCAGCGAGACCTCAGCCACATCGTGCAAATAATAATTGGCATTCCAGAGGTAACTCTCAGAATCGCAGTGTTTACCGAGCCAGAAACATGGAACGTGGCCCATGGAATCGAAGAAATTATGGAAAAAAATCGCTTTACCCACAGTAATTATGATAAGCGATCTAATCAGAACTGGAGAGATCAAAAAAAGTTTAGTCCAGAACGAAATGAGGAAATCATTAAGATCTGCTCCACAGACTCGCGCAGTGTTACAAGATGCATCGTAACAATAATAAAACGTGACACAGCCAACAAATGATATATATATACGGACACACAAAAAATTTTAAGAAACAGGACAAATGTAGTGCACTTGTAAGGTATTAGAGACACACGTTAGAAGAGAATAACAGTACACAAAATACTTTAGCCTATACGATCGCCACCAAATCAATGGAAAGGTTTTTTATCTGATATTATGAATTCTGGGAGTCCCTTCTCTGTTATTAGTGATACGGCATTCAATAAATGTGAGAAAGCAGTTTGCACAACTTAACCACTGCTTGTATACTAAGGTCAAAAGAGCGACCACAGGAAAAAGCGTGAATATGAGGAACCAGGCTCATTTAGATTTCTTTAATCAGGCACATGAGTTTTCAGCAACTTTCTTTTTAATAGTTCCTCTTATTACAGCAGAAATAGTTTTGCTGACTTTTTCCTGAGTGTGCTTAAAGCGATTTTAAATTTAAAAAGTACAGAAGCAAAAGTGGAAGTTGAAGGTATGTTAGTGGGTTTAAAGCTTGAAAATTGAATTCCAAAGGAAGACGAGAAGATAAAATGTTTGAAGTTTTTTTCTTCAGTCAGGCGCAAATTTTGCTTTATGCTTTCGTAGTAACATGAATAAAGAAATGGTACCTCATCGTGAAAGTGAACAATCAGTAGACATTCAAGAAATAACACGAGATACAGTGCATCAGGTCGAGGGATCTTCCGATGCAGACAGAGAAGATCTGTCTGATATTCTACATTCTCATTACAATGCTTTCACAAACAAACCAGGAACGATTAAAATTTCTCTATGAATTTAAAGTGAAGGAACACAAATTTCTTCGTATAAAAATATACTATTCCTCTTGTATACGGGGAAAAGTCAATACAAGAAATGTAGTCGATGATATATGAAGGTATTAGCGGACCTGCAGTAAGCTCCAAGTTGTTAGCAAAAGACAGGACTATAAAACTGGTGCTTGATTTGAGACAAATTAATACCATCACTCTATCACAAAACAGACTGATCACAAACTTAATACGAGTAACTACAGAAGTATTTCGATGTAAACGTGTTGTGTTATCTTGATTTACGATCCAATTTTTAGTAAATTCAGTAGCACCCTGCTTGTAGGAACATACAGCTTTTCTTTTTTTGGAACATGTTAACGGTTTTTTAAGTTACCTGTTGGACTTTAGATTTTATCTGCTGCTTTTATCGGAGGACAAAACACTATTCTACCAAACAGTGTGAAGGAATGGGTTACCTGTTTTGTTGATGGCATACTAATTGCGGGGAAGTCTTTGTATGAGCACAGTCATGTACCAAATTCTCTATTGCAGGTATTTTGAGATTTTGACATTAGAATAACGTTGATAAACCAGAATGTGGCGCATTCACAATTAAAGTTCCTTGGACATACTATTTTTCAGAAAGTATTCACCCAAAAAAATTAAAGGACTAGAGGAAACTCCTGTATCATTCACTAAATGACAATTTAAAGCTTAGCTTGGTCTCATTAATTATTATCGTTGTTTCATCAATCTGAGGGATGTAGCTACACCTAGACTGTGCGAAAGTACAGAGAAAAACACAGCTTGGCACTGGGACGAAAAATCTCAGGAGAAATTTCAGAGCCGCGCGGGATTAGCCGAGCTGTCTGAGGCGGTGCAGACATGGACTGTGTGGCTGGTCCCGGCAGAGGTTCGAGTCCTCCCTCGGGCATGGGTGTGTGTGTTTGTCCTTAGGATAATTTAGGTTAAGTAGTGTGTAAGCTTAGGGACTGATGACCTTAGCAGTTAAGTCCCATAAGATTTCACACACATTTGAACATTTTTGGAATTTCAGTGCTTGAGAGACGCACTACTTGGTGTTCCCATTTTATGGAATCCAGATCTATCAGTTAAGTTTTGCATGACCACTGACAGCTCAAAATCGGGTCTTGGTGTACATTTATTCCAAGGAATTGAGAAAGATGGTATTAACACCCAAAAAAGAATAGCTTTTGCTAGTCTGGTACTATCCAAGTCTGACGAAACTACGCAGTTACAAACCTAGAAACATGGGCTACAGTCTGGGTCTTCGCTAAATTCCGTTACTATTTGTATGGAAAATAGACTACAGTATGCGCTGATCATCGAGCATTGCATTTAATGACTGCTACGCTACCAAATGATGATTCGCATGTTGGGTTTCATATTTACGGGAATTTAATTTCACTGTGGTTTCTATCCCTGGCATACAAAACATCGTTACTGACAGTCTGTCATACGCTCCCATTGGACTAATTAGAGTCATTGAGCAGGACTCTCATGAAAACAACATTATCTTTGGTAGATAGCATTTGAAAATTACATCTTATTATCACTCAGTGACATGCAAAAGAACAAGATGAGGACCTTGTTTGAGGAGTGATGTGAAAGAGAAATACTGCACCGTACATTTGGTGGGTGTGTTTCTTTAACTAGGCATCACAATTTCTATTTTGTGAAATGAATTTTAAAGAAAGAAGTTTCTGACATTATTCCATGAGTTAAAAAAAGTTCTACGAGCTTCTATAGTAAAGAAATCCTTTTTTTAAATATTGTCATGCAGTTAGCATTTTACAGCGATGTTAAATGTTTATGTGTTTAATTGAGTGCATAAATGGTTATATTTTATGTCTTACGGCGATGATCTACATTGTTATAGTCACCGCTGGTTTTCTTATGTAGTTAGATTCGTCCCTTCATTAACATATCCATGTGAGATATGGTACCCATATTTTCATAAATAACTGGACCTCCATTGGTAATTGTCATTCAATAAGACATTTTACGTTGTGCAGCATTGTTTCTGTTAAAGTTGTATGATATTATGGAGAGCTTCCTCTCAATAGTTTCCCTCGGATTGGACATCCGATATCTCAGGGTTAAGATAAACAGCTCAACCAACACTTCACACCTCGTCACAGAAGGCTGCCACCTCTGATTACACCAATTCTCTACGCTGGTTTTCTCCTCGTTGTCTGTGCCAAAATGCTGTCATAGCAAGCAGTTCATGTGAGAAAAGGGCTGAAAACGAGAGGGATCGGAGTCCGGGCTATATGGTGGATGATTAAACATTCGCAGTCAGAAACGCTGCAGGAGCGTCTTCGTTGCAGCTGCAGTGTGCAGCCGAGGATTCTCATGGAGAAAGACAATGGCTGATGAAAACTCTTCTCTGTGCTTGTTCTGAATTGCTCATTGTAGACAATTTATCGAATCAGATGATACACACCCTGAGCAAGACCATGAATTATCACTCACATTTTCCTTGACTCTAACTTCAGTGGGATACTCAGACTCTTAAGGCTGTGTAAAAATGGTCCAAAAACGCAGATTCTAAATGTTGAAGTTTAACAACTGAAAGAACCCTTCCTCCTTCTAATACTATGTAATTTTTGATATCTTTCCTTATGCCCTGACCGCACTTTTATTTTTCCCACAACCTGATTCGTTTCGACTTTTGCGTCCTTTACAAAGGCGACAAAATACAACACAAAACTGGTATCAGAAGATCTGAAAATATGATACATTTCGCCATTGATAAGAGAATTATTACAACGATAAGAATATGTTTACTAGCTTATCAGTTTTATGTTAGTAGTATAAAATTGTTAATTAGATACATTGTATCACGTCAACATTCTCGATCACGAGACAAGTGTAAACTGCTACCAATAGAAAGTTTTTGAAGTCAAGTGAACTAAACCGCTAGGCCGAGCTAGGTACGTGATTCATTCTATAATTGGTTTCTCTTTAAAACTGCAGTTTTCTTCGTTACATCATGTAAGTCAATGGAAATGACCGTACGGCATTGTGGGCCGGGAGTCCTCCATTCTGGAAAGTTCGGCCGCCGAGGGCAAGTAGTTATTGCATTCGACGTCACACTGAGCGATTTGCGCGTCAGAGATGGGGATGAAATGATGTGGAGGACAACACAATAAGCAGTTCCTGAGCGGAGAAAATCTCCTGCCGTAGCCGGGAATCGAACCCGGACCCTTGGCGTGGCATTGCGCCACGCTGACCACTCGGTTAACGGGGGCGGACCGTGTACGACAATTTCATCAGTAAACATGGAACCACTTTACATTGCATTACGAAAAGTTATTACTTGTCCAAACTAACATGTAACAGATTTTTTTACCTAATATATTGGAAAACAGAGTAAAGTGGTTTCCATGTTCACTGATGAAATTGTGGACGACAGTACTACACTGGGATGAGCTACCCTAACTCTTTCTCATTAGTCTGTGCAGTGCCCACTTTCGTGATTGGTGGTTAAGTGCGCTAATTGTTTGTTACATTACATTAGCTACAGAAGTTTCCAGGCGACACAGCACTGGGCTGCAGTATTTAAACCGCAGGTACAGCCTGTCATCTTCAGCACAGCTGAGCCCTGCTGTGAAGTTCTAACCGTCCTTGTCGTTGTCGTGCTTATAACGCAGCTATGTCTCCCATCTCCACGCCATGTGCTGAATATACACTGATGCAATATGTTGACTGCCTGAGTCGTCTGCTCCTCCTTCTTCCTCCAGCAGACCACCGCTCGCACCCACCCTCCCCAAAGCTACATCATGATTACACTTGGTATCAGAACAACTGTTGGAGGCTATGATGGTGGTCCAACAGATTGCAGAAACGAAAAGGATGAAGTAGTGACGGCAGTCAGAGCACTATTTCAAAGAAGCGCCACCTTTAAGTTTTCTTGGACCTACCAGGTAGTATTCTTTTCTCTGCTGTTTCAGTTTGTTGTATGCCTGTGTGGTGGTAGTAATCGGAAATGTGAGTCAGTGAGGAAGTAACAATCCAGGAAGCGATAAAGCAATAAGCCGATGAGGTACCTAAAGTTCGCGCTGGTAATGAAGCTTTGAATAAGGGAAGAGATCTTTTAGAAGGAGAAAGAGGGGAACGGTCAGTTTTTAGCGTAGCGTGTTTCCACTCATCCTTGATGTAGATACTACTTCGGAGGTGGCCTCATGTTCGGGTAAGCCTGGGGATGATGGTTTTGCCTTTTGAGAGTTTGCATACAGCCGCTAAGTTAGGCAACTGGAGTAGCGAACATTCTTTTGTGTGGCTCGTTTAAAATAAGTAGGAGATACTAGAATACATATCATGCATAACGAGAAGTTAGGGGATACTCAGTCAATCAGACTTTCTGCAAGAGTTAGTAGACCGTTACAGAAAAAGAAAGCTTCTAGGAATTATCGACAAGAAATTAATGGTACAACACGAAAACAAGGAGAATCGGTAGAAGGTTTTGTAGATCATGTGGTATCGTAGCCTGCCGATATCATACAGGGACCTTAATAATTGTAATAGCAATTAGTGAATTAACAACAGACTCTCATTTTAAACGGAGGGCGGTAGCCCAACGAATTAGACAAGCGCTGAGGATTTGGATGATGTAAGTGCTGACAATTTGTTTCAGATAGCACCTTGCAAGAAGAAAATTACTTTCCGTTACCGTATTTGGTGGCAACGTTCATTCGAAGTAAGAAGTGCATGGTCTCTCTCCTCAACAGTCAGTCTTTGTTGTGACTCTACCGTTCAGGGAGTGAGAGGGACATGACAAGACTTGCAGACTCCAGAGCTATTACTTATTTTGAGACGAAGAAATTGATGAAGCGAAGTAAATGCTTAGGATTAAATTGTAGTTTCGTTCAGCACGGCACACTACATTATGTGCTTGATAGAACTGATACTTAATACAGCAAATGTTTCGATAAAGATTACGAAAGTGTGTTTTCGTCTCATTTTATGCTTATTAGCTCCATCTCTTGCATTGTCGAGTGTGTAGAACACTTCTTATGCCATATTCTGTGTAAGTTCGAGGTTAAGGTATTGTATGAGAGCGAGATGTAGTCATTGGTATTATACTATCGAGTTCTCTTATTTAATGTGGCCATATGATATGTAACTGTAGGTGAGAAGAATGCAGATTTCTATCTTTTTTATTAGTTTTTAGAGACTCTAGTGTGGGCACCCAGTTAGTATGGAATATTTCTGCTACTTCGTTATGACCTCGTCATGTTGTACGTGTACTGTAGAGCCAGTATGTGGATTTAATGGATTTTGTTTGTGCGAAACGGCTAGATCGGAAACTAGTGTTCTTTTCGTGTACTGATGTTCAGCCACCAAGGTGGTGAGAGGCTAAGGTCCAGATTGATCTGCGAACAAATGTTTCTTTTTTGTCCTTCCTCAGCGGGAGGCTTAATTTTGAACCAACCTACCTCGCAATATCGTCAGTCTTGTTAAATTTCTTAACCTAACATTATAATGTACATTTCTCATTATTACGCAGGATTCCGTGTTGTGATGTAAGTTTTTTTGATATTATGTACTGTACATGATAAAATGTTTTCATGTTACGTGTTGTAAATGGTTTAACGAGCAGATGGCAGGCACATGACGTAAGAGAGGGAAACTGGAGCTTGATATAATAGAAGATACTATGTCATACTTGATTGTTTTATTGGTTGGTTGGGAGACGGAGCCAAACAACAAGGTACTGTGTCCCATCGGATTAGGGAAGAATGGCGGAGGAAGTCTGTCGTGTCCTTTCAAAGGGACATCCTGACATTTGCGATTTTATGGAAATCACGGAAAACCTAAATCAGGATGGCCAGACGTGGGGTTTGAACTGTCGTCCTTCCGAATGCGAGTCCAGTGTGCTAGCCACTGCGTCTCCTCGCTCGGTGGATTGGTATATATGGTTCAAATATCGGTAATCGAATCCTTTTTCTATGTTGTTAGATAACAGATTTTTTTATGACACGTGGTAACAATGAAAAATATGTGTGAGTCTCTTCATGCTTGGAATGAACACCACGAGTCCATTTATTTCTGATGGTCTGACGGTGGTGAAGGGTACTGTATGTTTCCTCTCAACTATTTCACTAAATGTAACACTCGATTGGTATAGAGTCATACTTGCAATGGCATCTGATGTGCGCATGGCACTACCTTTAGCGATGGGAGAAATGGCAGACATTTACGTTTAATTTTTTATTCTTATGTATGTGTGCACTGCATAACATTTTCCTTGCTGTGGCGCCATTCAATCATTTAATTTTGTTTCATTTTTGCACGTCTGTGTCTGTGTGAGTAAGCTAACTGCTATTGAGACGGCGACTGGCAGTTCTAGTACAGGTGCAGTCTGAAGTTTACTAGGTCGATAGTCGTCAACTTGATAAAGGAAACAAAAGACGTGGGTGGCAAGGTTGCATCAACAGCGACTGATGTGTTTGGTTTGGCGGACCTGCCCACTACTGCCTGGAAGTGGAACGGTGATTAGCACCGTTGTGGATCGAGGACTGCTGAAAAGGAGACGCCGGTTGTATAATGGAGCAATGAAATGAGAGGCTATCTCCAGCGTTATAAGCATGTGAGACATTTAAATTAGAATACTGATCAAAACACTTCTTTTTGCACATAACATTTCGTATTAATTATAGTGGGACATTTCAGTTTAATGGGGTGTTATTTCAATAGTTACAGCTGGACGATACTTAGATCCTTTATTCAGATCATGGTCCACTTCTCTCTTCAGGTTTCAGAAATTACAGTGTGTGTTAGGGATAACTTTAACATTTAATTGCATGTTCTACTTTTAGTCGCAATAAATTCAATACATTAATCAAAAAATCTTTCATTGGTGTGTCGCTTTGTTCAGTGGCCAAGCACGTATGTGGCGAATAATATTAGCGCCAATGTCTTCGCGGGGTCCGTACCGCATTTACACTGACATAGCAGCAAGGAAAATTGTTCAAATGGCTCTGAGCACTATGGGACTTTACTGCTGAGGTTATCAATCCACTATAACTTAGAACTACTTAAACCTAACTAACCTAAGGACATCACACACATCAATGCCCGAGGCAGGATTCGAACCAGCGATCGTAGCGGTCATGCGTTTCCAGACTGTAGCACCTAGAACCGCTCGGCCACGCCAGCCGGCGCAAGGAAAATATAACATGCTTGACCAACAATCGTAAGGCGAAGAGATTCGAGTCTAAAAATTAAGATGGAATTAGCACATATCGGAAACCGTCCCCATGACACTCCTGGCTGGATTTGCACGGCAATAACCGTGAAACGTGATGGTGTTACTGTAGGCAGTGACGCCTGTCAGAATTAGTCCACGAATGACACACAGTGGAAAAAAGTACTTGGGCAGAATTGAATATGTACTTGAGGTCGGTCCACGGTGAGTACAGTTGCCATCGATCCACAGGCCGATAAAGGCCTCACGGTGCGTAAAACGATGTACTTTGCTGATCACAAGAATTTAATTTAAATGCTACGAGATGGTGCGTGTAGATCTGTTAAGTAACAGAATCGTTTCACGTAGTTTTACTATTATCATTTCCCAAATGTCCGCAAGAGGCTATTTCAGAGAAAGTTCAACAGGTGCTAGTTGCATGACCATAATTTTACCGTCGAGAAGTGTTTGTGTGACTGGTGCATGAGTGCAAATGATTCGGTTTGTGTGGTCGTTGAAAGTAGGTAAAATCTTAGCTTGCGAGGGCACAATCATACCCTATCTCACATGCACATTGATTTCAGAATAACAAAAAAAGAGAGATAGAGCTGAAATAATGTTAGGGCCAAATAAATGAATATAATAAGGTTAAGTCCATGTCTTTAATACACTGTTGACGCTTCGCGTCGCACGGTACCATATCTGAGCACGGGTGCCTCGTGTCGCTAAAGATGAAGTCAAAGTATGTTAAATTGCAATAAAAATTATAGTAGTTAGATAAAAGAGTTATTAAATAAATTTTTGGATTATTTTGAAAGCGAGAATCTGTCAGTATCAATAATTCAGTGGCATTCTCATTTTCCCGCCATGGTTATTTGCTCTGAGAAAAGCGTTAAGTAAGCGGACGAGATAATCACCACTGCACATCACTGTCAGTGGCTGGTGTACTTAAAGTGAATACTGAGTGGTTTAAGGAACATTCCTGTCTCAGGTTGCGAAGCATGAAACGACAGCGTTTATCAGTTGCACGACAGATAGTATGAAAGAAAATCAAAGTTGTTGACAGAAAATTAACTTCTGAAATACCGCATAATGGGGGCCGTATTTGGGCTTGTGATAGTGTACAAATTTAACGTCGCACGTGGACAGATGATGTTGCGTGAACGTACGTATAAGAATTTAATATTTTGGAATAGGATACACTAGTGACGAAAGCCAGGTCACATATCTGATACGTCCCCCTCCGATTGTTATGAGTAGAAATACGGAAATGTAGTCTGAATCCACTAATAGGAGCCTAGAACATAGGTATAAGTAGCGGAAGCCTCTCCGAACCATTTTTTTCTAAAACTTTAACAGGTCTCCTCTCAACATCTATCTTGGAAGTCTCTTCATAGTTCTTGCGACGACTATTATCTTCACATACAGGCGCTTGCGGTTCGAAGTAGAAAACTGTCAGAAGGGCTGCAAAAGCGCGGGTGTCTTAGCGGTAAAGAATAAATGTATTAAAACTTCATGCATGATGCAGCATTTCTTCACGCATCTCAAACTATGTATTGTATAACGATATATTTGTGTAGATACATGTTATAATTATCGTCGTCAGCTGTTATGATGACAGGTGGCCAATGGTAAATAGAAACATATATTGCAGGTTTGGCAGTGAAATCGGTAAGGAGCTGGCTGCACAGTCGGTATCTGCAACGACTGAAATAATTAGTAGTCTTTGGTAAAAAGTAATGTATATTGTACTTAACTTGTGTTAGAGGCTTCTTCATATGCTGCATACATATAATTACAAACAGATATCTAGAGAGGCATTACTTATGCCATACTTGACTAAGCGCCTTGTTAGAGGTTGCTTCCTATCCTAATTGACGTCCCGAGCAAGAGTGGACAAGAGCTCGCTAGATACTTGTCACAAGCCGCGGAGCGGCGCTAGTCGCGACTCACGGGTCCAGCGATATCTATTACGGACGACGGTCGATATCTGCAATCCCTAATAAGTGTGGTATCGAACGTTGATACCACAATACATTCAATGGCTTGTATGCATACTGCCCGCGAAATATGTTGCGAATTGAGTTACTAGCAAAGAAGAAATAAATTTAAACGTCATGCACAATGCGGCAGTTTTTCACGCATCCCGGTGTTTATGATGTCATATCTCCTGAACTATGTGTGGTCCCATGATATAATTTTGTAGGTACATTTATCGGCATATTTGGATGCTGTCTGCGAAATTTATAGCGAATGGGGTTAGTAGAACAGAAATAATAGATTTGAAAGTCATGCATCATGTGACAGTTTTTCACGCTTATTATTGTTTATGGCATCATAGCTGTGATGTATCGGTAGTCTAGCAGTAAGGGCTATGTGTACTACATTTGGCTGAATTCGGCCCAGTGGTCTAAGAGCAAAAGTGGAACACACACACACACACACACACGTACATATGTACAACCATTTTTATAAAATGTGTGGAATTTGATAAGAGACTAACATCGTCAGCAGTACCAGGATAGCTGGATGTCTACATCTCCATCTGGGACGGCAGGACTATCTTAGACAGCAGCTTTTCATGTAGCGGTGTTCCTTATCATCAAATCGGGGTTCCAATTTTTTGTTTTACCACAATCCCCTTTGATGCCATCTCCGTCATCTTCATTGAAATGAAGTGGCTTTCGGCTGTGCCATTTGCTAAAACACGACTAATTTTAAGGATGAGAGCAACTGTTTTTGCACGTTGATAACGGACATCACTAGGATGCCCATCAAAAGAGACCATGGCATAAGTTTATGTAGATGATATCCAACGCCAGTTATCGCACATTTGGGAATCCCAAGCTCCACTAGCATCAGAGTGAGTCAACTCTGTAGACATTGCTGACTTTCAGCCTTTGGATATATCGTCCCCAGTGAAAAGACGCATTTGGAAGGACACAAACTCAAATTTGAAACATTCTATCTCGATATTATCAGATATCTTGGCATAAAAACTCGTTGGAAGACAGTGCCTCAACTGTACCTTTTTTGTCCGCAGTTTTCAGGACAATTCAAACTGAAGATAGAGTAACAACCTTAATGTTTCATTTGAACTTCACATCTTAAAAAATTTTTGGGCACTATTTCTTCACGCAGTTGGTGCCAGTTTGCCGAGTTTTAATAGTTCACCCAATCATGACAGTTGACCCTATGTACACTGACAGTCACACGAAATCGTGCATTTACTGAGACCCCTAGTTTCACAGTAAGGGCTCATATTTATATGTTGTTCAGTTGGTCCTAAACGCGCCTCACTGAACATTTGTATTTTTTACAAAAGTGATTGGGGACCAGCATACCATAAGTTTACCGGGACAGCACACTGTCCATTACGCAGCGACGGTAAATCTTCATAGCCGTCATTAGGACCTACTCCATGGTCATGTCTGATCAGACGCTCGACCAGCATTTTCCAGTACTGTCAATTTGTGAAATCCTCGAGGTCCCATTTTGCCTTTCAAGCTGGTCATGTCCATGTAGTACAGATTCGTACTATTTGCCTAGTTCAAAAGACGTGCTCTATGGAAGAGGGAATCATTTCTCCGCCGAATTCGACGTGCACATCGAATCACATAAACTTTCATCTTAAAATGAATCTTTTCATTAGGATACACATGAGGAAATACTGAATTCATAGCGCAGCAGTAGCACCATAGTACTATGTGACAATGTCCCATTTTCAGCCACAGCTCAAGCAGTGATGGATGGTGGTGTCGGAAGGTGAAGGGTATCGACCGCTTTGGATCCTCCAAGGAACCACCACACTTGTCCGCCTACTCTTACAACGCAAGAGCAGATGAACACGTTCTATTGACAAGAGGAGGGATTTGGATACATGTGTTGATAAATGTTGTCCGCCAGAGGTAAGTACCATTATGCTTTTAAAAATATGTTGTGAAATTAAAGTTGCAACGCTGAACAGTAACGTTCTTGAAGTTTTTCGATAGTATGCGAAATTTGCCGTTCCTTTGAAGCTCTGTGTCACGTTTAGTATCTGGTGAAGAAAGACGTATGACGTGAGCAAGCTGTAGGAGTTCGTATGCTCTGCAAGAAGTATCTGAGTTATTTTTGCCATAAGACGTAATGCAAAAATAGAGAAATATGTAGAGAAAAAATTTAAAAAGGTTCACTATATCTCGATTTTTCGATCTCACATACTAGAACACGGTTCTCGAGATCGTAATCGTGGTTTCCGCAGTACACAACATCTCCATGCAGCACATCCTTTATTTTCCCAACAACCCAATGCAGAATACTCTGAATGAACCAAACAGCTCGTCTCGCGTTCCAAGACCCCTTCGGATAAGTTTTTGGTACTGTCTTTCACTCTGCTTCAAGCAGTAACTCAGTTTTGGCTTACTCACTTAATTCAAATTTTCCTCTGACTTTCCAGATGAACGCTCCAGCTTCGTTACAACTGTGTATAGAAACCTACTTATCCTGATGTTCGTTGATCCAAACAATATTGTAACCCAGTGAGTCCTTATAAACCAGGTATCATGATACTTTTGTTGTTGCTGTCGTAAAATCATAGTGACTCTGCGCACGATGGAACTTAACTTCTTTGGTCATCAGTCCCCTAGAACTTAGAACTACTTAAACCTAACTAACCTAAGGACATCACACACATCCATGCCCGAGGCAGGATTCGAACCTGCGACCGTAGCACTCGCGTGGTTCCAGACTGTAGCATCTAGAACCGCTCGGTCACTTCGGCCGGCGTTGCTGTTGTCGTCTTGAGTTCGAAGACTGGTTTGTTACAGCACTCAGTGTTAGCGTGTCCTGTGAAAACCTCTTAATCTCTGCATAATTACTGCCACTGACTTTCAGGTGAAGTACTGTTTCGCCCTCTATAATTTTCACGCCCACTCCTCCCCCCCCCTTCCCCCCGAAACACACACACAGTTCCCCCATTTCCTAAATGATCGCCTCAGGATACGTCTTCCTAACACTTAAATTTATCTTTGATGTTAACAAATTTCTCTTTCTCCTACATGCTTATCTTGCTGTCGCATTTTTTATGTCTCGAGTTTGGTGATTAAAATTTATTTTCCTTCCGAAATAGGAACGCTCATTTACTACTTTGGAGTCTTATTTCCTGAACTAATTCCCTTTGGATAGTCTGATTTGACTGGATTACATTCTACTACCCTAGTCTTATATTTGGGTATATCTTATAACTTCGTTTCAAGATACTATAGCCTTTGTTCAGTTGCTTTCCAAAGCCTTTATCGCCTATGACAGAATTAAAATGTCATCAGAAAATCTCAGAGTTTTCATTACTTGTCCCTGAACTTTAATTTATTCTCCAAAATTCTTGTCTTCTCTTACTGCTTGCTCAATGGACAGACTGAATAAAATCGTAGCACGCCACATTTCGCTCCCCCTATTTCATACCTTCTACCTTCAAAACTTCGCAGAGTATTTCAGTCAACAATATTAAACAATTTCCGTAAACCTACAAAAGTTGTAAATGTGTTCTTAACTTCTGCAGAAAACAAAATTATCTTCCTTGTGTTCTGAAGCTTGCAGACTTTCAATTCCATTGTAAATAGTTGGTGTCAGTATATTGGAAGCACACTTTATGAAAGTAACATTTCGGTAATAATTACCGTGGTCTAGCTGCAGTGTCTTTCAGTAGTAATCTAAAATGCCCTAGTCCCAGGTATCGATCCCTACTGCTACCCACACTGCGAAAATTGTGAATAGAAATCATCAGCAAATGCGGCCGAACACTTCCCTTGCAAGGAGCCATACTCGTTCTGCCAACGGCCTGGTCAAAGAGGGCGAAGTAGTGAACAAACTTTCGTCGCATCCTCTTGCCCGCGAGGTACGAACTGCACCTAAAATCAGCAGTGATAAATACCTTGAGAAGGCAGAAGGCAACGAAAATCACAGCACACGCCAGTGCGTATAAAAAATTTAAAAAATATGATCTTTCCATTCGCAAAATATTTTGGATTATCCTCACGCTCTGATAACAAAGAGTCGTCGCCCCTAAGGGAACATCGTGGAACTGATGATGGGACACGCTAATCCACCAGCGCTGAGTCACATTCACGGGAAACGCCACTCGTCACTTGACCCCGCACCGCCCTCCAGCCGTCAGTCTCAATCAGCTGCGACCGCACAATGATGTAGCCTGGTTGGCAGTAATCCAGGAAGACATTTAGCTTTAATAGCGTCTGATTCTACAATGTACAGAGCTCTTGCTACAGCGACTGCTGACTGAATGAAACCATAATTTTCTGCAAGTGATTGTTAACATCAGGTACAGTGTCATTACGTACTTCTATTGCTATTCTTCATTTATATCATAGCTATTTTGTAATTATTCAGTCACTGTGCTACTGAGTTACAATGTTTCCAAACATTTAGCGCATTAGTAAAGGTAATGAACGAATATTGCATCGGCGCAAGGAAAACAAAGAACAAAAGTACCGAACGTGGTAGTAACATATCAGACAGACGGCTCCTAATGAGATATTAAGGCACCTTGTGAATAGAGCAGTACATGAGTGATTTGAATATTAACTGTGTACATTTCCATCGTACCGAAGAGCAAAGTAAGGCTAAGAACCACTTTTCGATTTGTGACATTCGTTTAGTTCGCTATAATGAAAGGCACGGGCGCCATAGCTGGTATAATATTTAATTCAACATGTAGGATATTTTATTCACTTTTAGATACTTGGAGCTCAACACACAAACCACTCTCGAAAACATGTGAGTCATTCGCAAGATTTTCGTTTTAGCACATACGAAAGTGTAGTTTGCAAGAACTGCACTTATTTTGAAGCAGTTATAACACTAGAACACTCAAAAAAACAGCCGGGAGATGAAATTTGTGCGTATGTATCCTAAAGTCATTGCTTCTGACGGCAGGACGCGCAGTACTAACTCCTGTAGCTAATTTTGTAGCTCAGCGTTTTGTACGGCCTAAGACTCTGCGTTTCTCACAGATTATAATGGAATCTATAGAACTGCCTTCAACAATTTTCTCAGGTTGTTTCTCTGCTCCAGTTAATGAGTTGCAAGTTACCACAGAAGGTGTAAACCAAAATGCCAACCAGTTTCGAAAATGAAGATATTTTGAAGCAATAAATTATCGTATAAAGGTAGTATATACTTTAAAGGAGTCTTTAGCTAGTTTTTCACGTGAAAAGCGCCGACAGCCTGTCACGTTTGTACTCTGAACGAATCCCATTTGCCACAGAGGAGCACTCCGTTTGCTCTTCGACGACTTGAGTCAAGTTCATTCTTCCCACAACACAACGTGTACCTCAAATATGATGTATGGAACACGCTATCCAGGTGGGGTAGCTTCAACAGTCTGCAAGCACGCTTTATGAATGGGTAGACACATTTTTCATTTTGAGATCTGGAATATTGCTGGTTTTAACTCACAAAGACACGGTCGGGTATTGTGAAGCATGGAGTCTAATTTTTTCCCGCCCGAAATAATTACTCACAGCCGACCTTGTGAATAAGTAAAACGCCAATTGTAACAGTGGTTACGAAAGGGTCAACCACTGTGTCTCTGAATTATTTCAGTCGTGAATATACCCAGACGTGGTTCATGTGAACAAGATCATTCCGGTATCCTCCTGGAATCCTTGACGGAATGTTTCCGCGACTGCAGGTACATTTACAAATTATGGTCTACTTGAGATCTCACTTGCGTGTGTTATGATGCGTAAGTAGTGGGAGTTTATTTAGTCACCAATTGAAATTTCCCTTTTGCAACGCATTTCATGCTGAAAGTAAAATTGCTGACGAAACGGCAGTTCCCCCAGATCTTAGGTTTTTTGCGAAAACGTTTACAAGAATAGAATACAGTAAGAAGCTGAAGTTTTTTTGTAGTTTAAAACGATGGTTCCACTGAAGTGGTAAACGTTTGTCAACACAATTATTAATGACAGCAACAGGATTAAAAGTCATTGGCAAACAGTACTACCATGTAGGAGTGCGTTAACAATATCTCTGGACTGACGATGTTTTATTTTGTTGTATGTGTGCGCCAACAAAAACTTCAGTACATTGTTTTCTGTTGATGCATTCGTACGCCAAAATTAAATCTTAGTCAAAGCAGAAATGTTGCTGATGCACATCTGTATGCTAGTCCTAGTTGACATTAGGTTAAATGCCGAAACGGCCTACAGTAAACATTATTAAATCGAGGAAAAAAATTTGACGTAATCTTACAGCCTCAACTGAACTATGGTCTTAACTTTCAACCAGCTGGTATCGGCTGTGAACCCAAGATATAGAAAAGAAATATTAAGCTTTGGAAACATCAGTGAATACTACGGACAAAATTCCGAGTTCAAACTCAGGTCTGAAATAAATTTTAAGGTAAATAGGATGCTTTATTTTATGAGTGCTCATTCTCTTCCTGTCAACAGAATCTCACCAAAAACAATATAAAATTCCTTGCATTTTAATTAAGTTCTCAGATGACATTTACGGGATCATACATGCAATTCTCTGAAAATCGTGTATAAGAGAGGTACACGTGTAAGTTCAGTAACACTAGTCTAATGACAAGCATTACAAGATTGTGATGAAATTCAAGTAAGCCTACATTTGGATCCACGAGATCAGAAGTACATAAAATGCCTGATTAATGATTGAAAGTATCCACACTATAAGAATTTCTTGAAACGAAGTATGAATGAAAAGCTCATTTCAAATACTCTAGATACCCTTCAATCTCTCAAGTCTATAACTTTGACAAAAGCTTGCAGCCCCAGTGGGGCTACAGTTTTACGACATTTTTCTCCTTGGGATACTGGTTCCTTGTTATCATTGGAGTGCCTCGGTTTGGAGTCTACAGAGATAAACTGGCGTCTATGGGTGAGGCGCCTTCGAATGAAGTAATTAGCAGGGCACTCCACGCTAATGTCAGAGATCCGCGTGCTAATCTCTAATCTGTCAGAAGACTTTAACTAGTCACAGATGCTCACATTTGACATACTGTTGTTACTCAATGTGTCGCCACAGAGCGTTAGTAGCTACCACATTGCTCATGTGTCATATGCACTTCCATTGCTTTTCCAGTGACTAGTTCGCTGTATTAAATACACTCAAATAAAATGATCGGAAAAATTGGCAGCGAAACTAAATAAAATCAGTAAAATCCGCTAGCACTGCACTTGCAGCATAATGTATATGACGTGACAAACAAAAATTTGTGCTAGATCAGCATTGAAAATTATGATCTCTGGCTTTTGTCAGGTATTCATCTAAGCGAATTAGTCTGACTGATGTAAAGAGTCAAATCCGCTGAGTGCGTCTTACTTTTCTCAACAAACTATCAGAATATTTCTCTTCTGGGAATGGTACAACCAGAAGTTACGTATGACGGAAGAGCATGTCTCACCGTAAAGGGCGTCAGTAAACAAAGTTTTATGTACGCATGTAAATTTTCCTCATCCGAGTCACGAGAGAAAGAAAGAAGATTCCCTTTTCCACTGTGTGATTAATATTCAAGTAGTTTTTACCCGAATACAGTATTTACATACTAACTAATACGATATTGTTCCAGCACATAAATTACCAGTCTGCCAACATGTACACACATCTCCGTAGGTCGAAGAGATAAATTAATTTGGCTTTCCAGATGCTGTTCTGTGACTGATTCTCGCTTCTTTAGGACTACGATAGGAATACCGCTAAAAAGTACACTCGGAGAGAACCTCGTTACAAGAGTTACGGACTCTTATGAGGGTGTACATCGTACACAAAAGGAGGATAGGTATAAGTGAACCACAAGTTTTCCTGGGTGTACTGGAACCATTTCCGTGGTTGCATAAACCAACTTTTCGACCTCATTTGCAAGTAGCCTTTGATGAACACATACTTGGCAGCCAAAGCCAGGCTCTCACGATTTTCGACCTTAACTTGTCGGCCCTTAGAAATAATTTCGTTTAGAATCTTTATTAAACATCTAGGCATAGCGTAGGAAGGCCATATAAACTGGATCGAGCTTGTTAGGACAGTAGTGGGTAAGTGAAGGGTCAACTTTTGTTCACTGGTAGAACTTCAGGAAAGCGTCGCTCATCTGTAAAGGAGACTGCGTTTCCTACACTAGTGTGACCCATTCTAAGAACTCTTTGCGTGTTTGGGAGTCCCACATCTACATGTACACATACACGGATACTCTGCAAATCACACTTAAGGGCCTGACAGAGGATTCATCGAACTACGTTCACCATAATTCTCTATTATCCCACTCTCAAACAACGAGCGGAAAAAAACGAACACCTATACCTTTCCGTGCGAGCTCTGATTTCCCTTACATTATTATGCTGATTGTTTCTCCCTATGTAGGTCGGCGTCAACAAAATATTTCCGCTTTCGGAGGAGAAAGTTGGTAATTCAAATTTCGTGAGAAGATTTCGCCGCAACGAAAAACGCCTTTCTTTTAATGATGTTCACCCCAAGTGCTGTATCACGTGCGTGACGTTCTCTCCCTTATTTTACGATAGTAAGAAACGTTCTGTCCTTCTTTGAACTTCCTCAATGTACCCCGTTAATCCTACCTGGTAAGAATCCCAGACCGTGTAGCAGTACTCGTAAAGAGTACGGACAAGCGTAGTGTAGGCAGTCTCTCTGGTAGATCTGTTACATTTTCTAAGCGTTCTGCCAACGAAACGCTGTCCCCACAACATTTTCTATGTGTTCTTTCCAATTCAGATTGTTCGTAACTTAATTCCTAAGAGCTGAATTTACGGCCCTTAGATTAGGCAGATTTATCGTGTAACTGAAGGTTGCCGGCCGGTGTGGCCGGGCGGTTCTAGGCGCTACAGTCTGGAACTGCGCGACCGCTACGGTCGCAGGTTCGAATCCTGCCTCGGGCATGGATATGTGTGATGTCCTTAGGTTAGTTAGGTTTAAGTAGTTCTATGTTCTAGGGGACTGATGACCTCAGATGTTAAGTCCCATAGTGCTCAGAGCCATTTGAACCATTTTGAACTGAAGTTTAAAGGATTCCTTTTAACATTCATTTGGATGATCTTCCACCTTTGGTTATTTAGGGTCAACTGGCAATTTTCGCGCCATTCACATATCTTTCCTAAATCTTTTTGCAATTTGTTTTGATCTTCTGATGAATTTACTAGACAATAAACGACAGCATCATCTGCAAACAACATTATACGGCTGCTCAGATTGTCTCCTAAATCGTTTATTTAGATACGGAACAGCAGAGGGCCTATAACACTACCTTGCAGAACGCCAGAAATCACTTCAGTTTTACTCGATGACTTTCCGTCTATTACTACAAATGTGATCTCTCTGACAGGAAATCACGGAGATGATATTCTATAAGAACGCAATTTCAATACAAGCCGCTTGTATGGTAAAGCGTCAAAAGCCTTTTTGAAATTTAGAAATACGGAACCAACTTGAAAGACCTTGTCAACTAGCACTCAGCACTTCGTGTGCGCAAAGTGTTAATTGTGTTTCAGAAAAACAGTGTTTCCTAAAACCGTGTTAACTGTGTGTCAATATGCCGTTCTCTTCGAGGTAATTCATAATGTTCGAACACAATATATGTTCCAAAATCTTACTGCATGTCGACGTTAATGATAAGGGCCTCTAATTTAGTGGATTATCCTGCTACCTTTCTTGAATATTGGTGTGACCTGTGCAACTTTCCAGTCTATGGGCACGGATCTTTTGTCGAGCGAGTGGTTGTATATGATTGTTAAGTATGTAGTTATTGCATCAGCATAATCTCAAAGGAACCTAATTGGTATACAGTTTGAACCAGAATACTTGCATTTATTAAGTGATTTAAGTTGCTTCACTACTCCGAGGACATCTACTATTAAGTTACATGATAAATGGAAAACATCGAATTCATTCAGAATCCTGATGCTATTTGTTGCCAATAGTTTCGATCAACACGCGAACATTACTTAGAAGCTTCGCAAACTCGAATGGGATTCAATGGAGGGCAGCTTGTTTTTCGAACGACTGCTGAGAAAAATTAGACAACTGGCCTACTGAAACTTACTGCAGAACGATTCTACTGTCAATAACGTACAACTGGCATAACTATCACGTAGATAAGGCAAATAAGAGTTCGTACGGAGGCATATACATAGTCTTTTTCCCCTCGCTCTATTTGTGAGTGGAACAGGAAAGTAATGATTAGTAGTGGTACAAGATACCCTCCGCCAGGCATTGGGCGTGACTTTCGGGGTACGTGTGTAAATGTGGATGCAGATGGTGACCTGCATGAAAGCTGTAACTTAAGTACAAGGAAATTATAAAGTCAATGAAACACTTTTAAAAATCAGTATAGGTAAACGGGTAAATATAGCAAAACGAATTATAAGTATTTGGAAAACAAACTGTAAAAGATTTATTTTTGAATGTGGTGTCGAAAAGTTAGTTTAAAAAACTGGTGATAGAGCAGGCACCGAGTGTAGATACTGCAAATGGCAGCGAAGAAGGCAGAGAAAGCTTTTTGTGTGTCACAGTTTGCCCATTGCCAATCGGTTGTGAGTGTGCAAAGTGCTTTCTGCGTTGAGTTTGACTTCTGCGTTAAGTTTGACAAGACACTACCAGCTTACAACAGTATACTGAATGGTACAAGAAATTCGAAGAGGATTGTTATTTTTGCTTTGCGAAACATTCGGTACGACCGGGTGTGTCTGAACAGGCATTGGTATTCAGAACAATCGTGAAAATGACGGATTGAAAAGGTAATTAATCTACAATCAGGGAGCCACCACTTCGTTTTACGGTGTATGTTGACACGCATTCGCGGAACAGAGAATTCCAAAGCAACTGTCCAATATGTTCGGGATTCAAAGTAAGTTAACTGAAGGATACGGAATGGTAGGCCGTGTTTGAGACACTATCTTGGCGGTACCCGAGTGGCCCTCATGGCCGCAGGAATTGACGCTGTCCCATAATTTCTTACGTCGTTACATGATGGATAGCGTTTACGTTCCAGCTCTATCTAAGAACCTAGAGGGCTTGCGACACTGCATTGTAGCAGCTGTTTTTTCCGTCACTCTTGACATGCTGGGTCGCGATGGGTAGAACCGAATTATCGAGAATATGTGTGCGTTTTGACGAAGGACGTACTCATACAATATTTATAAAAATTATAAATAAAAAATGTGTGTGTTTCTTGTCATTTCTCTTTGACGATTTTTTAAGTGTTTCACGGACTTTATATTAGGTTAGTGCATAAGCTCTTAGCGTTTTTCCATAATTTATATGAACACAACAGACATACGTAATGGAAAGTTTAGTAATTAATAATGCATTCTCCCACACTATTTAAAACGTTCTGCCAACGCTGGAGAAGCTTTTCGATTCCGCTACTGTAGAAATCACGCGATTTTGAGGCGAAGAACTCGTACAGCCATATTCGGAGCGCATTTTCATCATGAAAGGAAGTTATTTGAAAGTCGTTCGACAGAAAGCAGAGAAGGTGAAAATCAAGGTCGCAAGATCAGGTGCTCAAGGTGGGTGCGGAATGACCTTCCAACCCATCTCCTGTTCAATGTTTTTTGCCAGTCTAGCAAAATGCGGGCAGGCATTATCGTGGGGTATCGTAACTTCTTGCAGTCTTACTAGTCGTAGTTCTTTGATTGCGTCCGCAAGACGTCTCAGTTGTTGACAATAAATGTCAGCAGTAATGGTTATACCTCAGCCAACAATTCGTGGTACACAACCCGTCGCTGTTCCACCAGATGCATAACATGATGTCTTTTGTGGATGCGCGCAGGTCTTTGTACGGGGATTTGTTGCTTTGTTTGGGCTCAGCCATTCCTTTCTTTTTCTTATGCTAGTATAAAGACACCATTTGTCGTCTACATTAACGATACATGATAGAAATGGTCGGTGTTCTTCACGAGCCAATGATGAGCAACCAGAGATGCGCATATGGCAACCAGCTGGTTTTTGTGATTTTGCCTTAGAGCATGAGGCACTATAAACCCGATTTTTGAACCTTTCCCATTGCATGCAAATGTCGGACGATGGTGGAATGATTACAGTTGATCACATTTTCCAGTTCTCGAGTACAGTGACGTGAATCATCGTAGATTAACGCGTTTAAACGATGTTCCGAAACGCTGAAGGTCTTCCTTCATAACGAGAATACCATTTTTCTCTCATGCTGTGTCCAATGGCATTATCCCCACACACAGCGCAAGTGTTTTTGGCTGCCTCCGTTGCTGCCACCCCTCTGCTAAACACAAACAGATGAGTATGTCGGAAATGTTCCGATTTCTCCAATTGGCACTCCATTTTCTATCGTCCACAGCTACACTCACAATTTCCAAATGACAAAACTATCTTATTTAGACTCAACTACGAGGGTGAGTCAAATGAAAACCTTTTTTTTAAATATTATTGATTGTGCAGAAGTGGTACAAAGCTCAATGAAAGTCCTCCAGCACATACAAAGACCATAAATTCCTTAAGAAAATAAATTCTTTTGGTAATCCGCGCAACCACTCACGCACCGCGTGGCGTACCTCTTCATCAGAAAGTAACTTCTTTCCTCCCATTGCGTCTTTGAGTGGTCCAAACATGTGGAAATCACTTGGGGCAAGGTCTGGTGAGTATGGTGGATGAGGATGACTCTTCGTTTCCGGTTGGTGGAAGTGATACCAGGTTTCGTCCCAAGTAACGATTCTTGCAAGGAAGCCATCACGTTCTAGTTCAAAGCGCCGAAGAAGTTCTTCACAAGCATAAACACGACGTTCTCTCACTCCAGGAGTCAGCTGCCCTGGCACCCATCTTGCAGACACTTTGTGAAACTGGAGCACATCATGCACAATGTGGTGTGCTGACCCATCTGTAAACATGCTGCCATGTCATTCACTGTCACTCGGCGGTATTGGTACAAATGGCTCTGAGCACTATGGGACTCAACTGCTGTGGTTATCAGTCCCCTAGAACTTAGAACTACTTAAACCTAACTAACCTAAGGACATCACACACATCCATGCCCGAGGCAGGATTCGAACCTGCGACCGTAGCAGTCGCACGGTTCCGGACTGCACGCCTAGAACCGCGAGACCACCGCGGCCGGCCTCGGCGGTATTCCTTCATTGTGGCTTCAACTGCTGCAATGTTCTGTGGAGTCACAACTCGGTGTGGCTGACATGGACGAGTAGCATCTTCCACTGAAGTCATAACATTTGCGAGCTTCCTACTCAATTCGTAGAGTTGCTGCTGTGACAAACATGCATCACCGTACTGAACCTTCTTTCGTCGATGAATTTCAGTAGGTTTTAGACCTTCACTGCGCAAAAACCGAATAACAGAACGCTGTTCTTCCCTGGTGCAAGTCGCATGTGAGGCGGTCATCTTTATACTGATACTGCGACGGTATGTGTGCATCTGAACTATACTGCCACCTACAGGCCATTCTGCACGCTGTTTGTAACACGCTTACCAACTTACAGGATGACGGCGCGAAATTTCCATTTGTTATTACAAATTTAAGGTTTTCATTTGACTCACCCCCGTAGTAATAGTGATCTACAAATAAATAATTGTTGTTGTTGTGGTCTTCAGTCCTGAGACTGGTTTGATGCAGCTCTATATGCTACTGTATCCTGTGCAACTTTCTTCATCTCCCAGTTCCTACTGCAGCCTACATCCTTCTGAATCTGCTTAGTGTATTCATCTCTTGGTCTACATCTACGATTTTTACCCTCCACGATGCCCTCCAGTACTAAATTGGTGATCCCTCGATGTCTCAGAACATGTCCTACCAACCGATCCCTTCTTCTAGTCATGTTGTGCCACAAGCTCCTCTTCTCTCCAATTCTATTCAATACCTCCTCATCTACCATACCATCTAATCTTCAGCATTCTTCTGTAGCACCACATTTCGAGAGCTTCTATTCTCTTCTTGTCTAAGCTATTTATCGTCCACGTTTCACTTCCATACATGGCTACACTCCATACAAATACTTACAGAAACGACTTCGTGACACTTAAATCAATACTAGATGTTAACAAATTTCTCTTCTTCAGAAACGCTTTCCTTGTCATTGCCAGCCTACATTTTATATCCACTCTACTTCGACCATCATCAGTTATTTTGCTCCCCAAATAGCAAAACTCATTTACTACTTTAAGTGTCTCATTTGCTAATCTAATTCCCTCAGCATCATCCGACTTAATTCGACTACATTCCATTATCCTCGTTTTCTATTGTTGATGTTCATCATATGCCCTCCTTACAAGACACTGTCCATTCCGTTCAACTGCTCTTGCAAGTCCTTTGCTGTCTCTGACAGAATTACAATGTCATCGGCGAACCTCAAAGTTTTTATTTTCTCTCCATGGATTTTAATACCTACTCCGAACTTTTCTTTTGTTTCCTTTACTGCTTGCTCAATTTACAGATTGAATAGCATCAGGGAAAGGCTACAACCCTGTCTCACTCCCTTCCCAACCACTGCTTCCCTTTCATGTCTCTGGACTCTAAAAACTCAACCGGAATACTAACATGCAAGACAAAAACGCTACAAATTTATGGACCAACCTAATAATTACCTTTGTATTCACCAGCCGGTGAAAGCCTATGTTGTTTAAAAAAAGGAAAGATGTTGTATGAGCTCAGCTAGCGAATTCCGTGGACAAGGTTACAAGCAGTTCGGTATCCCCACAGCGATTTCCGCGTCAGGCATTCCATCAGGGCCGGTAAGCGCGCAGCGACTGGCGTTTAAATATGAGCGCGCTGATCCGGCGTGTGTGGACACGGCCAGTCAGGTGATTAGGGTGGCCGGTGACGGGCGGACGCGGATTGCAGGCGGCGCTGATCAAAGCGGCCTCGCGCCGACAACTCTCCCACGTCACCGGGCGGCACTGCGGGCCCAATCCCGCGGGTAATGTGAGTGGCTACGCGGCGCCGGACGCTCATCAGGCGGGGTGCCGTGCCGTGCCATGGCCGACACCTGGATTATTATCGCTCGCAAATTGCTTCCCTCCTGGGCAAGGCCCGCTTTTTGTATAAGCTACTGCGGTGCTTTTAATGTTCGCAAACAGCCCTCGGCCATCGCGCCGTAGTTTTGCCATATCCACTGTATAGCCGTCTCTTCTCCGTCACACTTCACTAGGCCCATAATACCATGCAAAATGAGAGGTATGATAATAAAACGTGCTACAGTCCCACGATCAGTACAGAAAACGTAAGAGCATGAGTGATAGCTGATAGCTGATGACTGGGCGAGTGAAAGACGTGTAAGATCGAGAACTGCAATGGCAAAGCAAGCTTTCCAGAAAAAGAAGCGCTTATAATGCAGAAAATTGGTGTTGGAGTTAATAAAAGGCTGGTTAATTTCGTGCACAGTGTTTTCCTGGACGTCTTTGATTTTTGGACATAATTTTCAAGCATTCGAGATCTGATGTGGAGGAGGAAAGGGTAGAAAATGAAGGTGGAGAATAAAGTTAAGAACACTGAAATACTGTATTTTTCATTTAGGGTGCCATACCTTGCGATTTACTGAAAGAGAATTCCATTTCCCGCTCTCGATATCACATTGCTAGTACCATTTGTACCATTAACTGTTGATTTTGGCTGTACGTTACACTGAAGGAAAAACGAAACTACAACCTGAGAAGGAGTTCTGCCACTTAAACGAAACTTGGTAGGCGTGTTTCTACATCTGGAAGATAAAGTCTACCAACATTTCCAACTAGGCCCACAAGAGTGGTGCCTGTAGCCCCATTGTGGTTGTTGTGGTCTTCAGTCCAGAGACTGGTTTTTTGCAGCTCTCCATGCTACTCTACCCTGTGCAAGGTTCTTCATCTCCCAATATCTACTGCAACCTACATCCTTCTGAATCTGTTTAGTTTATTCATCTCTCTGTCTCCCTCTACGGTTTTTACCCTCCACGCTGCTCTCCAATACTAAATTGGTGATCCCTTGATGCCTCAGAATATGTCCTACCAACCGATCCCTTCTTCTGGTCAAGTTGTGCCGCAAATTTCTCTTCTCCCCAATTCTGTTCAATACCCCCTCATTAGTTATGTGATCTACACATGTAATCTTCAGCATTCTTCTGTAGCACCACATTTCGAAAGCTTCTATTCTCTTCTTGTCTAAACTATTTATCGTCCATGTACACGTATACACTCAATACAAAGACTTTCAGAAACGACTTCCTGACACTTAAATCTATACTCGATGTTAACAAATTCCTCTTCTTCAGAAATGCTTTCCTTTCCATTGCCAGTCTACATTTTATATCCTCTTTACTTCGACCATCATTAGTTATTTTTTTCCCCAAATAGCAAAACTCATTTACTACTTTAAGCGTCTCATTTCTTAACCTAATTCCCTCAACATCGCCCGATTTAATTAGACTGCATTCCATTAACCTCGTTTTGCTTTTGTTGATGTTCGTTTTATATCCTCCTTTCAAGACACTGTCCATGCCGTTCAGCTGTTCTTCCAGGTCCTTTGCTGTCTCTGACACAATTACAATGTCATTGGCGAACCTCAAAGTTTTTATTTCTTCTCCATGGGAGAGGACGCGAATCAGGTTTGCTTTAAATACACGCTCTAATGACCATGCACATAAGTTACCTTTGAGATTGAACGTGATAAATTGGTCAACAATGCTTTCAACACGGCATAGATGCCGTTATAAAAAACTCACTTAGTATGAACGAGGCCGTGTGGTAGGTTTACGATAAGTTGAATGTTGCTTCTGCGATATTGTACATGGACTTGGTAGGAATGTAGCGACTGTACATGATTGCTGGCAGCGGTGGTCACGAGAATGTTGAGTCTCAAAAAGACCGGACTCCGGCAGCCACGAAGCACTACCGAGAGAGAAGACCATGCTGTTCGGCGTATGGTTCTGGCGCATCGTACTGCATCTGCAGCAGCAATTTCAGCAGCAGTCGCCACCACAGTGACATAACGAATGTTACAAATAGGTTACTTCAAGGACAGCTTCGAGCCACACGCCCTGTAGTATGGATTCCACCGACCCCAGAGGTCAGCACGGAGGTCTGTTGTGTTTTCTGATGAAAGCTGGTACTGTCTCTCTGCCAGTGGTTGCCGTGTGTGGTTAGAAGAAGGACAGCTGAGAGCCGGGGATGCGATTTCGTATGACAACATGAGCACTCTCGTTGTTATGCCACGCATACAGGCTGCAGAACTGTATATCGATCTGGTGATTCGACCTGTACTGCTGCCATTTATGAACATCATTCCAAGGGTGTTTTCCAACAGGATAACGCTCACTCACATACAGCTGTTGTAAACCTACATGCTATACAGTGTATCGACATGTTGCTTTGGTCTGATCCAACAGAAGATTTGTATCCAATTGAGCATATATGGGATATCATTGGATGGCAGCTCCAGCATCATCCATAAACAGCATTAACAGTCCTTGTATTGACCGACCAGGTGCAACAGGCTTGGAACTCCACCCCACAAACTTACCTCGTGCAATTGAACAAAACAACGCATACGCGTTTCCGTCCTTGCTTTCAACAGACTGGCGGTTACACCGGCTGTTAAGGTACCTTTTTCCGCATTTTCAATGGCTGAACTCGTGCTTACGTCAATTTGTGTCTTAAATATGTTACCTAGACAAACCATTGCCTAGATCTGACTACTCTGCAGTAATTATTTCTTGGTGTAGAATTTGTTTTCCCTTAGAGTATTTTCAAGTGTGTAGTACTACACTCGTAAATTTATCCCTTAGCCGTTTGTGGGTGTACACAAATATACAGCGTGTCTACACCGAAATGACCTAAACTCGAGACAGTTTACAAATGTCAAATCTTTGTTCCTAGTCTGATACGTTCAATGAATGCAGTGGGACGCAAAGCTGCTGCCCAGTTTTTAGCTACGTTTGGCAGGTTTTTACTTTTTCATTGTTGTCTGTCCAGGCAAAAATGGGGCAGTTCTGAAGGCACAAAGAAGTTTTGGTACGCCGAGTTTAAATCCATTGTTATGGTGAAAAGGCAGTTTCGTTTTGTTTACAAGAACGTAGCACCAGACACCAAGAGGCAAAATGCATGACATAAGCTGTCTGAGGAGGCTGGCAGCATTCTGAAGCGGCATGCTGGGGATCGATGTGTCTCTGAAGATCAAGTTAAGAATGTCCACAAAGCATTGCAATGAAGTCCACGCAAATTAAGTTGTTTGGGTCTTACGGGAACTTCAGACGCCACGTCCAACTATGAGGTCCTCTAAAAGCTATTGATATAAGGTACAGATTCTGCAGGTCATAAAACTCGAGAACAAACAGCGGCGATAGGGATTTTCATGTGAAACGCTTCACCGAATTAACAGGAATCCTGCTTCCATTTCAAGTGCAATGTTTTCTGCTGACACCACATTCCACGTCTCTGGCTCTGTGGCAAGTATAATTTTGCATTTGGGGGTCACAGAATGGACACAATATCACTGAAAAGTTGCGAGACAGCCGGAAAGAGAACGTCTGGTGTGGCCTCATATGCGACAAGATAATTGGACCGTCATTCTTTTCTGAGAAGACTGTCACATGAACGATGTATCTATACAAGATGGAGATATTTGCTTTTATCCACGATAAAGACCTGCGCTCAGCCTTTCCATTTCAACAATATGGTACTACATCTCACTGGTCCTTGGATGTTCGGTGAACTTTCAATCTTACAATTTCAGGACGCTGGATTGGAAGAGATGGACCCATGAACTGGCCACCTTCTCTTCTGATGTCACATCATGAAGGACACGGTATTTTCTACTGCGATGCGGGATCTTCAAGACCTCTGTACCTGGATTGTCACTGGTAATATCCTTCGGACATGTTGCAGCAGATCTAAATGGAAATTCATTTCAGACTATAGCCTTTTCATTGTAAGAACAGTTCAGATGTAAACATTGTGCTGCGTACTCTTCGACGTTTGCTTTTACGTCATTGCTTCAGCAGTGTATAGTTGGGTAAAACAATAACCTCACTTTTTGTGCAACAACGCATTTCGGCCGCACTACTCATCAGACAACACAATGCACAACGCTTTACCGGCGCATTTAAACAGGGAAGCCTTTAGTGATGTGATCAACAGCACATAATCGTGTGGAAGCTTATTTGTTTCTGTTCGAATTGGCATAGCTGAATGTTAATAATGTTTCGTTTATTCTCTTTCCAATTGCTGTGTTTTAACACTTCTCACAGATAGGTGTATACAAATGCTTGAACGCATCAATCATACACATCAAAAGTGTTGAAATAAACATTCAGAAGAAGATTACACCTGCAGATAATTAATAAATTAACAAACAGCAATAAAATAATAAAGTTTGAAATGCTACTTAAATTTTAAAAGGGATAAATTAATATTCATTAATATTCCGATAATATGCTTCTTAAGGGAACAGGCGGAAACCATATTTTAGCAACAGGGAAAGAACATTTAAGAAATCCATGTGTAAACGTACTGTATTTTATCCGTAAAAGCAGTGTTTGATGTGAAGAGCGTATTACAGAGATTTTGTTGTATAAACAAATACAGAAGTTACTCAAGGTGTTACTCACCTGAGACCTGTGGTATGCTCTGAACACTTTCCATCCCTGAATCTGAATCTGAAGAAGGCATTTCATCAATGGAACTGCCGTATATAACAATTATGCGTAGCCAATCCACTACACAAGCTGTGAAACCACTGAAGTGCCTCATTTCCTCTTCCTTTATTGTACGTTGTTCTGCATACCGCCAGCGCTCGGCGGTTTCGTACGACAGAGCTTCGTACATTAATTTGAAGATTTCTGATAGGCTAGATGTCTTATTATTTCTTTTGACATACCCCTCAACCTGGGTCCAAGCAAGTTTATGAGGTTCTGATTGCAGTGGCACGGTGATAAATGGTTCAAATGGCTCTGAGCACTATGGGACTTAACATCTGTGGTCATCAGTCCCCTAGAACTTAGAACTACTTAAACCTAACTAACCTAAGGACATCACACACATCCATGCCCGAGGCAGGATTCGAACCTGCGACCGTAGCAGTCCTGCGGTTCCGGACTGAGAGCCTAGAACGGCTAGACCACCGCGGCCGGCCACGGTGATATCCTTGCGACATTGTGATCTCAGACTGTACCGTTTCATCAATAACATAGTGATCTGCAACAGAAGCTTCATCCTGTTTCAGTAGCTCAAGCTTAATCGCGGTGGGGTCGATATGTTCTCTCTTCCCCATCAGTCAATTTAGAATGTCTTTCGTCATCCAGTACCTTTATGCTCTACGCTCAACCTCAGCTCAATGATATGAAGTACTGTCTATAAGTATAACACTGCTGGGCTCTAATTTGGGTAGAATAGTTTTCAACCAATTTAGGAACACTTTTTTATTCAATAATTAGTTCAGCATCTTCCACAAAACCACAGTTGCTTTCTACATGCGCTATAATTAGTGTCTTGCATTTCCCAGTCGGGTTATTTAACCGCTGTGATAGACTTGCAACAAATACTTGTCTCTTTTCTGCCACCGTATTTTCAATCCACATTTTTTGTGTCGTATGTCCTGCGTTAACCCACGTTTCGTCAAGGTAAAAAAGTCCTGGCGTTTCTCGCGTCTGATCTGTTGAATCTGCAGGAAATAACACCCCTCCCCCCTCCTCCTCCCAAAGCAGTATCCCTTCCATCTGTAATTAAACTATTTCGTTTGCTACTTTCAAACTGAAAACCAATATCTTTTATCTGTTTAGAAAATGTTCTTTCATACGTAGGTAAGTCACCGATATTATTTCCCGTTAGGAGTACCTTGCCTTAGGAACATCGTTCCTCAAGAAAAATGTGTGAACCTTTGACTGCACAGCATTTTTTCCGAAATCTCACATTTTCCTAAAACACGCGATTGACGTTTCCTTGGCTTTCCTGCAGTTGACAGCTTACCTGTATTGCATCTTTCTTTATACACACACATTAGACTTCGCACAAAAACTCCGGTAAACTCCAATGTCACTGCAGAAAGTTCTTTTGCCAGTAGAAAGGATGTTTTCCTGATATCTTCTCAAAAGCATTGAGAACTATCAGTTTTTCACCGCTTTTTAATTTTGTTCTCCTCCTATACTTCACGATATAACACGACGCAGTTTCAGCCCTTTCGACCGTAAACATGGAAAACACGAAAGAATGAGAAGCACCACAATAACTGGCAGCGTGGTTGATGAGAAGCAGTTTCTTCAGAACTAAAAACAGGGTGTAAGGTGTCAGGCGAATCCAACACCTTCCATGAAAACCCTGACATGATAAGCAAATCCAGTAGTATGTCACATAGCTCCGAATAAATCGTGACATTAAATTAACCAAAGTAATACGAGTAACGAGTGAGCAAATGGAATACCACAGACTAACACAAGAATGCCTAAATGCATGTCATACCTTCCCACCGTGAGACAGACGCAGTTCCGAGGGGAGAAACGAGAACGGAAGCCGAGAGCAGAACCGTGTTAAGCTGGAAGGCCCTACGATAAGGGACGGACACCCACGTCGCCAGCTAGCCGCTAGCACCACACCCCAGCCGCAAGTTTTAGCGTGAGACTTTTTCGCGTCTCTGTTACGTCAGGACCACCCCCCAGCCCATGTTAAAAGATAAAGCCCTCCAGAAGAACAGTATAGATCTTACGAAAACACAAAAAGGGCCATCCCAACTGCAAGTTTTAGTGTGAGACTTTTTCGCGTCTCTGTTACATTGCAAACTTTAAAAACATTGCCCCACCACGAAAAGTATAACGTTTCTCATTGGATAGACAGAATTTTTGTAGGCGGAGCTTAAGGTTAACATTGAGACCCTGATTGGACAGATGAAAACACAGCCTAATAGTTTTTTTTAAACCAACTTCGGCAAATTGTAGTAAGGAGAAGTTAGGAAAGAGCTGCTTGGGAGACGGCGAGGTGAGCGGAGTTGTGCTGTCCGCCGTCCCCTGACGAACACCGACAAGGTAATGAACGCACGCGATGTCGCATAACATCGCATAAAGCTTCACTCAGAACTGCGGAAGTCTCATCTGTTACACCCCCTTTTTGCGTAATACTAGTGTCGATCGTCAATTGAAGCTGATGGCGTTCACATTTGCCACTTGAAGTAAAAATCTGAAACGCGATGATTTTTCTGTTATATAGTTATTGAGAAGCCACATCAGCCACTGTAATTTACGACAAGTTAGATAAGTGATTAAAGATAATTGAGGGTCACTGTAGACCATTTTGATAGTTTTCTCTTTTGTGAAACTTAATTTAAACCTAGATTATAGATGTGATGTGGCATAGGTCATCCTTCGATCCATTGTAGAACTTGTAAACCCATTCAGGGAATATTCGTTCACATTTTTGTTGAACGCAGTTGGCTTTTACCATCCTGTATTAAAACATTTCCTTTTATCAATAGTGCAATATATAAACAATGTTTTGTGAGTAGAATAAAATTTCCAATGGTAAACTTAACTGCTCTTTCGACGTTATTTTGCCAGCTAACTAAAAATAGGAAAGCCTTGAACCCCTTCCACTAAATTTAGTTAGTATTAAGATTCTTTTACAGGGAGTGCAGTGGAGCTGACGCTGAAATCATTAAGTATTTGGTTATATCATCGCTAGTCTCACTGAACTCTTCTGAATTCTACAAGTCATGTGTGGTCTGGCGTCTCCTTACCAGCAACAGGTCCCAGGTTCAAACTAGTCAATTCCCTAAAAAACACGCTCAGAGCGTCTTTGCGCGAAAGTGGTAGGGAGCCACGATATAGAACAAACAGACACCATGCAGAATGTTAGGAGATTCTTTGCACCCTCTCTTAGTCTTTCTTCAGAATGACGTATATCAATGAACTCTTCCGTACATGAAAATCACCACGCAACGTACTTTCTCAATTATTTGCTGGATTTATTGCAATCTCTTCCTTCCTCTACATTTTAGCCCTCCACAGCTTCCACTGGTACCATGGAAGTCCCTGATGTCTGAACACATGTTCTGTCATTCTGTCCATTCTCCTTGTCAGTGTTTTTCACAGATTCCTTTCCTGTCCAATTATGCGCAGAACCTCCTCACTCCTTAGATTATCACCCTACCTAATTTTCAACAATCGTCTGTAGCACCCCATCTCAAATGCTTCAGTTCTTCTTTGTTCCGCTTTTCCCACAATCAATGTTACACTACCACACAATGCTATGCTCCAAACGTACAATCTCAGAAATTTCTTCCTCATATTAGGACCTATGTTTGATAATAGTAGACTTCTCTTTGCCAGGAATTCCCTTTTTTCAGTACTTCTCTACTTTTGTTGTCCACCTTGCTGTGTCCGTCATTGGTTATTTTGCTGCCCAGGTAGTAGAATTCCTTAACTTCATGTACTTTAAGTCTATAAATCCTGATGTCAAGTTTCTCGCTGTTATCATTTCTGCTGTCTTATTACTTTCTTCTTTCTTTGATTTACTCCCAGTCTCTTTACACATAATACTGTTCATTCCATTCAGCAAATCATGCAATTCTTTTTCACTTTCACTGAGGACAGCATTGTCATCTGCGAATCATGTCATTGTTATCCTTCCACCTTAAGTTTTATTTTCACTCCGAAAAGGTTTTTTTATTTCCAGCACTGCTTCTTCGATGTATAGATTGAACTGTACGGGCGAAAGACTACACCCCTGTCTTTTTAATCAGAGCACTTCGTTCATGGTCGTCCAATCTTATTATTCCTTTTTGGCTCTTGTACATATTGTATTTTATCCGTCCCTCCCTTTTGCTTATCCCTACTTTTCTCAGCATTTCGAATATATTGCACCATTTTCCACTGTCAAACACTTTTCCATGGCGACAAAGAATATGAAAGTGCCTTGATTTTTCTTTACTCTTGCTTCCATTATCAACCGCAATGTCAGAATTGCCTCTCTGGTGTCTTTTTTACCTTTCCGAAAGTCAAACTTATCGTCATGTTATACATAATAAATTTCCTTTCCCATTCTTTTGTATATTATCCTTTTCAGTAACTTGGACAAGGGAACTGTTAAGCTGATTGTCCGATAATTCTCGCACTTATCAGTTCTTGCAGTCCTCGAAACTGTGTGGACGATATATTTCCGAAAGTCGGATGTTACGTCGCCAGACTCATACATTCAACTCACTAACGTGAATAGTCATTTTGTTGCCACTTCTCCCAATGATTTTAGAAATTGTGATCGAATGATATCTGTCAATTCTGCCGTATTTGATCTTATGTCCTCCAAAGCACTGTTAAATTTTAATACTGGATCACCGATTTCTTCTAAATCTACTCCTGTGTCTTCCTCTGTCACTTCAGGCAAATCGTCGCCCTCATAGAGGCATTTAATGTATTCTTTCCACCTACACGTTCTCTCCTATGTATTAAACAGAGAAATTCCCGTTGCACTCTTAATATCAACACCCTTTCTTTTAATTTCACCGAAGCATATTTTGAGTTTCCTATATGCTGAGTCAGTCCTTTCGACAATAATTTCTTTTTCGATTTCTTCACATTTTTCATGCAGCCATTTCGTCTTACCTTCGCTGAACTTCCTATTTATTTCATTGCTCAGCGACTTGTATTTCTGAATTTCCCTGAATATTTTTGTACTTCCTTCTTTCATCGATCAACTGAAGTATTCCTTCTGTTACCCATGGTTTCTTCTCAGTTACCTTCTTTGTATGTAAGTTTTTCTTTCCAACTTATGTGATAGTCGTTTTTAGAGTTGTCCATTCCTCTTTAACCGTACTGCCTGCTCAGCTATTCCTTATTGCTGTATATATAACCTTAGAGAACTTCAAGTTTATCTTGTCATTCCTTAGTACTTCCGTATCCCACTTTTTTGAGTACTGATTCTTCCTGACTTTCCTCTGTACACATAATTTACTCTGAAGTGTACAGTACAGGATATCATTTCGATGAACACCACGTAAAATGCAATTTAAACCAGAATCTTGTGTAGACGAGTCATTTACTATATCGACTCCGCTTCCACAACTGCGTGGATTTGGGGATGTTTCAATAATGATACTTCACTATGTTTCTCACATTTATTAAAAAAAAAGTGAAACCTTAGGCGTTTTGGCATTTCATATTCGAGGGCGAAATTGAGTGTGTATTTACAAACCATGCCGATATATACTGATCAGAATTAGCCATAACGTCGTGTTCAGAACTGTTCAGTGTAAGCGACTGTATACTGATATTTGAAATAAGAAATACATGGCGTAACCATTTAGCATACTGACCAGCAAAACCACCGCTGGCCGTTAATGCTTACGAACGGCTTAGCGATAGCATAACACAAAATATCTAATACATAATTAGGGTCTACTTCCAATGGCGTGCAATATCCGTGAATGTTCGGTACGATCTCTCACCAGTCGCTGCGCATGTCCTTGTTTACATCAGGTTCGTTGTTACGATGAATAAACAATCTTGGCATCACCGCAAGGATCCACGTGGAGGTGTTTTGCTTTAATGCAGTAATTTTTTTTAAAAACTTAGCTTGAAGTCGCTTTATTGCTGAGAAGGAAATGAATTTATTTCATTAAATTGTGTTTTGGGAGCAAATTGAAAACAGGGCATTTTGATGCGTACACCCAGTACGTCTGTTATTTTAATACGCAACCCCTGTTATGTTAGACACGAGCGAAACCAACGTTCCATATTCGTTACGCTTTAAAATAACACCACTGCCCTAGTGCCATACGTATGGAAATAGACAAACTGTAAAATAAATTATGAATATATTTCTTTGAGCCTTACCAGGTAGGTTTAACAGTGCATGCAGAGAAGGTCCAAAGAAAGGCATTACATTTTATCAACGGTTCGTTTAGTAAGACCGAGGAAGTCAAAGAGGTCTTCATAAAATTCCAATGTCATCTACTACAAAAGAGAAATTGTGCGTAACATAGGGTTTTACTGTTACAAATTGGAGAGCTCACGGCACTTAAGTCAGTAACCATGCCACAATTAAACTCTGAGTAGGTTGTGATAAGTCCTCTAGTGACGACTCGTGTGCTCGCATATTGAGCATGGGGGATATAGCATACATAAGTTAAGTACCGTAAAACGTTTGATAGACCTTTTATTTGTGAAAGTAAGGCTCAGTATAGTGCTTCAGAAAGTTCAGCCGCAAAGTTTATTATTTTAGATCCCTAAGTACCGTAAACCATTAACGATTAACGAACATGATTAAATAACACAGAAAAATATATCATAAGTATTGCGAATTGCTTCGCCAAGTCCGCCATATTCATGGCCTAATTGTAACTTATTAAATTATTTATAGGTTTCTAAAACCTAACATCTGGTTGAGACTGGGGAGCTCTAACCCAGTTCCCGAAATTAACAGTTCAGCCTCTCCTAGAAGTATACAGAAACAACAACTGTGGTTCGAACTAATATGAATCCACTACTGCAGGTGCAGTTTACATAGAAAACAGAACAACAGAGTTACAGGCTATCGTTTCAGCGTATCCAATGGCTTAACATATCAGTTACCGACAAATAAGTCAAGCGAGAACACACGAACTGGGGTTCAAAGCCGTGGAAGCCAGACCACACACAAAACAAAGAATTAGAGACCTGCTACAACAGCTTAACGGACAGGTGAGACAAATACAGGTAGATTCTGTGTGGTGAACTGATTATGGCTGCGTGTTCTGACCCTCATTTTGCTTTCATGTCCAGGAAGAAACCGGGATGATTCACCATTACCGCCTCGGAAAAAGGCAGTTAAAATGCGGAAAAACCGCATTATACAATGTACGCGAATGAGACGAATGGAGAACGCGCTGTGCCTCCATAGCTGAACAAATGCGTTAAAGATATTTACCGGTGAACCCACGACGGTTCTCTGCAAGTGCTATTACACTTCACGTAATGAGCCGTTTTCTTCTTTGAGGTTATCTTAAAACAATGTCGTTCATGCTACCTCTATTAGTTCACAATTTATTTTGATTCAGCAATAAAAATGTCCGGGTAAGTGCGAGTAGGACTTCCGCAACGAAGGTTCCGTACCAACTTAATTATGAATATAGATAATTCACCCATCCATGGAACCGATAATGACTATTTTGGCCTGTTATCGATATAGCTACTCGCCAGATTTCGGTCCTGGGAATTCCAAGACATTCCGAGAATGACGAAAAAATCGTTATATATAATTATAAATTTGCCATTTTGGGACTATTTCCTTTACTTGTACTGTGAAATCATACTTCTTGTAAAATTTCATGACTTTAGATCAACGGGAAGTACCCTAAACGTTTTGATGAGTAAGTATACGAATATCAAAGTATGTGACATAAATGGTATATGTTGATGGCATTGACTTAGAAGCTTACGTTTCTTACAAAAATGGTTCAAATGGCTCTAAGCACTATGGGACTTAACATCTAAGGTCATCAGTCCCCTACACTTAGAACTACTTAAACCTAACTAACCTAAGGGCGTCACACACTTCCGTGTCCGAGGCAGGATTGGAACCTGCGACCGTAGCAGCAGCACGGTTCCGGACTGAAGCGCCTAGAACCGCTCGGTCACAGTGGCCGGCCGTTTCTTACACCACCAAGGGACAACATATCGCAGTATTTGATAGAAACATCAACCTAATACGTCTATTTGCTCCCGAGAAAAAGGGATCTTAATATACGGGCAGACAGACAGTCCAATAAAAAATGACTATTTTTTTCATATTTCATTCATTCATATCATTTTTCGTCTTATGGACATTGTTTGAACTCAAATATCTCAATATCTCATGATTACACAATTTTCACATCTTTCCTTTCTTCCTTTTCTCTTCCCAAAATCTTTTTATCCACTGCCTATGGTCTTGTTTCCTTTGTTCCGTCCATAATGCTCACGTCTTCCTCTTCTCATTTACCATAAATTTTGCGTTCCTAATTTTGCTCCTGAGTTCCTTTCTGTCTTTTATCATTTGTTTGTTGATCCACAGCTGTCTTATGTCTTCCTCTATTTCATGATACCTATTTGTTTTAAGGCTTGAATGTTTTACCACATCTCTCTTTGTAGGTCTGGTGTTGTCCATTCTCGGTATGTGTTCGTAGAAATTTAGTCTGCGTTTTCTGATCATGTCTGTGAGTCTGTCAGTGTGTTGGTACAACTCACTTGTAGGTCTTTTCATCCATATGCTATCTTTGTGTATTGGTCCGTATACTTTCCTGAGAATTTTGCGTCCTGTCTTTTCTGTCTCTATAACGCCTGATGCTCCAATTGTGGTCGTTTCTGACTCATATAGCGCTTCCGGTAATACAACTGTTTTGTAGTGTCTAATTTTGGCCTGTCTTGATATCCTTTCCTTATTATAATGTTACCACGTGAGTCTGTATGTTTCTGAAGTCTTTCTGTTCGTTCTATGTGGGTGCCTTGTTTGATACTCCTATTTGTATGTATTCCCGTGCATATTTAAATTTTTCGACTATTTTTACGAATCCATACATCGTTTGCATGATGTGTACATTGTTGGTTTGTCGTATGATATGAAACATTAGCAAAATTAGGATTTTTTAAATAGTTTCAAGGTGAAGCCTTGCTTCTTGCTAATTTTCGTAATTGCAGGTCAACGAGAAGTATCCTATAGGCTCTAGTATCCTATAGGCTTTGGAGAGTGAGTGTGCGAGTAACAAAAATGTGACATATGCAGCCGCATCTTTTGATTGCACTGACTTAGCAGCTTACATTTATTACAACGTCAAGTGACCAAGCACCTTAATATGTGACACATCTACTTGTTCCTAAGGGAGAGACAGATAGTTAACAAATAGCAGAACAATGTTTTTTCGTGTAACGTAATTACAAATTAAATTTTGGATTTTTTCCTTTAGTTGTAGTGTAAAACCTTGCTTCTTGCCGAAATTTACGATCCTAGGTCAACGGGAAGTTCCCTATTGGTTTTGATGAATGGGTATGCTAAAATCAATTATGTTGTGACATAAGTGGCCGTATCGTTTTATCCAATTGACTGAGAAGCTTCAATTTGTTACACCACCAAAGGACTGTAGTTCTTAGTATGTGACGTAAATTTCAATTTGATACGCCTACCCTTTCCCAAGAGAAAGAGTTGTAAGTTGCTCTCTGTTGTTGTCTCTGTCTGAAATTTAGCCCAACTTTACCGAACCTAATATGAACTGAAGTGTAACCGATCTGAAAGCAGCTTAACTTTGTATTAAATGCGCAACGGAAGTAAAACAATTACCTGGCCCTAATTAAAATTAACACTCACCTCGAGTCTTGACAACATTGTTGCAGATTTCTCGAATGCACAACAGCAAACAGCAAGCAGGCAACGGATAAGTTAGATTTTGTTTCTAAATATACGTATATTCTAACTGTTGCATGTGGTAATGGATAATAATTGGGGGAGTAGCTATTCCTATGATATATTTCACAACAACAATTTTAGAATGAAGTAATTATCGAAGAGACAGAGTGAAGCTTCGCATGAACTTCACACACACACACACACACACACACACACACACAGCACAGTTGCGAATAACACTATACTTAAGAAAGCGAACAATGATTTAAAAAGGTTACAAAGTTAACCGAGTATTTCTCTAAAACTCAAACAGCTTAATCAATCAATATGCACATCAATGACTCAGGGAAGTGGGGTGCTCTTTCTCTCAGCTCTAAGCAAGTTAACTAGCTAACAATAATCAATCCTATCTGCTCATTTCTGCAGCCTTACCTCAGACTTCTTCCTTTTAAAAAGAATGACATTATTCAAACTATATGTACATACATATTTTACCTTTAAATACGTACACGATATTCAGCCTTGCGTCCCTTGCATTATCTAACAGGTACATTCACTAATCCACACAGAACTACTAAATACGTCCACCATTCAACTAAAAATGTATCAGACTTCGCAGAGGGAAAGACCATGCCACGATAAGAAAATGGTTCAAATGGTTCTGAGCACTATGGGACTTAACAACTGAGGTCATCAGTCCCGTAGAACTTAGAACTACTTAAACCTATTACGGTATATTGATAATTTTTACTTCTGGACCGTCTGACAGCAACTGAATAAAACACAATTTTAGTGTCATACGCGTTTCGCCTTTACTTTCTGCAAGGCATCGTCAGTGGCTGGCTGTGTGGACAATTTCTTACATATTACGCTCCTGTTGCATTTTTGGTGTTGTTCTTCTTCTTATGAATGCCAGTTTGCGATTTTTTCCCCACATTACACAGCACTATGAACTGAACGCTTGTTTCAATGCAGTGTTTTGCATTGGGGGAGTAACACTGCATTGAAACAAGCGTTCAGTTCATAGTGGTGTGGAATGTGGGGAAAAAATCGCAAATTGGCATTCATAAGAAGAAGAACAACACAAAAAATGCAACAGGAGCGTAATATGTAACAAATTGTCGACGCAGCCTGCCACTGATGATGCCTTGCAGAAAATAAAGGCGAAACGCGTATGGCATTAAAATTGTGTTTTATTTAGTTGCTGTCAGACGGTCCATAAGTAAAAATTATCAATATACCGTAATATTACACGCAACTGAGGAAGACAGGAATACAAAAGTTATTTAAACCTAACTAACCTAAGGACATCACACACATCCATGCCCGAGGCAGGATTCGAACCTGCGACCATAGCGGTCGCGCGGTTCCAGACTGAAGCGCCTAGAACCGGTCGGCCACACTGGCCGGCCGACGATAAGAGCAAAGATGTTTTAACAGTAACGTAACTTGCTCTCCCTCTGATGTACACATCGATGACATACAAAAATCAAAATGACGTGACCACCTCACACGGTTTCTAACAGTCGTACAGACAGACAGACAGACGGAGAAAAAAGTGATCCTATACGGGTTTCGTTTTTACCGACTGAGGTACGCAATCCTAGAAATGAGAAATAGAGTTGTCATCTGCTAATTATCATACTATATATAATTTCCTCTCTGCCGTTTTATTAATTTCATGGCGCATATTATGTTGGGATTAATTTCGGGATTAAATGAATCCGCATCAGGGATCTGTAAGGGACAGACGGATCAACCTAGGATATATACACGTCAATAAATATTGTATTTGCCGTCGAAAGAAAGGAAGGAAGAATCTCGTTTAATGTACCGTCGACATTGAGGTCATTAGAGACAGAGCGCAAGCTTGGATTGTTTCAAGGATGGGGAGGAGAATCGCCCCTGCCTTTCCAAACGAACCATCCCGGCATCTGCGTTGTCTGATTCAGGGTCATCACGGACAACATAAATGTGGATGGCCAGACTCGGATCCGAACCGTCGTCTCCCGAATGCGAGTACGGTGTGCTAATCACTGTGCCGCTTCACTCGATGTAATAGTGGTCGAAGTGGGTTCAAGGAGATAAATAGTTACGGGACCTGGGGCTGATACTGACACATTCCGAATGCATGGATATTTTCTTAGAGACGGTTTTAGCTTGTAAATTATCGATCACTCAGTGTGCCCCTTAAAGGTCCTTGAAGAGACAATCTTATGATTTCGACATCACTAACAGAATAATATGAACATAGTAATAAATAATGTCGCTCAGATAAAAATAATCAAGACGTCCCAAGTAAACTTTAAAAAGTCGATAGACGAACCTGGAAACAATTCTGCGACAGGAAAACAATGGCAGGAAATTGATATCTCAAGTGGTACAGTACCAGTGGAAGAATGCTTCCTATCAGAGCACAAAAAATGCGAGTGTGTTCCTGTTTATTTAAAAGACTCTGACGGAAAAGTAGGGTACTAGCTGCCTAACCTTCCTCAGCACATTTAAAAAATTCAAAAAAATTTTTTGCATGCGAATATCTGTGCCCTTTTTGTAACATGCAACTCATCTCTCACTCCCATAAGCTCCCCTAACTGTAACTCACTCACATCCACTTGTCCAAACCCATCCATCCATCCACTCACAGTTTTCCATTTTCACGAACTCATTCCGCCCAACTCATTGTCATTAACTCTTTATGTCTTCATGTCGTTGTCTCCTGTGTCACAGCCACAGTACCGTTCGTTCCGCCCTACTACTGCAGTCTCCTCTCACTGTCACTGCCACCCTCTTGTTACCTCTTTCTGCCAATATCTCATCCCTTCCTTCCTACTGCTGTTGTCTCTTGTCACTGTCACTACTATCTCTCTCTAGTTGTCATTGTCATATACTCTGTCTCTCATTAGCACTGGCTCTCACCCACATCCACTTTCTCTTTTCCTTTATTCCTATCCCCTTGGCATTATCTCCTTCACTCTTTTCCTAGCACCGTTCTGTCACTTTGAACTTTGCTCCACTGCCACTTTGATCCTCCTCTTCACCCACACTACCATTGTCTCCTTCACTCTTTCTGTAACACAAACACAGTCCACTATTTTCCACTATTTATTACTTTTCCGTCTCTATGCCTCAGCCACTGTCTTCTCTCTCAGCATAAAAAGGCGCGAACATGTTTGCATGTCAAAACTTTTGAGAAAATTATTAAAGATGATGAGGAAGACAGCATGAAGCACCAGCCGGCCGCTGTGACCGTGCGGTTCTAGGCGCTTCAGTCTGGAACCGAGTGACCGCTACGGTCGCTGGTTCGAATCCTGCCACGGGCATGGATGCGTGTGACGTCCTTAGGTTGGTTAGGTTTAAGTAGTTCTAAGTTCTGGGGACTGATGACCACAGATGTTAAGTCCCATAGTGCTCAGAGCCATTTGAACCAGTCTTTTAATAAACAACATATTTACGATTTTTGTGCTCCTCAGGTTGCCTTCTTTTCTCTGTTGCAGCATGGCCTTTAACTCATTTGTAAAGAAATGTATTGGTCAAAAATTTAGATATTTTACTTAAATGAAACTGAAATAACGCAAACTAATTTCACCTCAGACCGGATTTTACGTGCAAAACATTTTTGCATGTATTTCAGTACTACAACATTGTGTTCCCAGATAATAACGGAGACACTTTGCAGCATATTTCTCCGTGCTATGTACATATAAATACGTTTCTGTCTCACACCGTATTTTACTTGCAAAATTGGGATAATTTTGAACCAATGTATCTTGGAAACTGATGAAGGTACGATGAAATTTTCGAGATTGTTCGAAAATGCTTCAAATGGCTCTAAGCACTATGGGACTTAGCATCTGAGGTCATCAGTCCCCTACAGTTAGAACTACTTAAACCTAACTAACTTCACACACATCCATGCCCGAGGCAGGATTTGAACCTGTGACCGTAGTAGCTGCGCGATCCCGGACTGAAGTGCCTAGAACCGCTCGGCCACAGCGGCCGGGACATTGTTCGAGGCCGGAATCTTAGGAACACACAGTAAAAATTTCAGCCATATGCTGCCCATAGCTGCCTCGGAATTCTCGGCTTCGCTTTGTTCCGCTGGTGACGGCGAAAATATGGTAAGAAAATTTTTCTTGGGGCTATCCGAAGCACCGCCCATGATGTGATTGTGCTTCCATAAGTCCCATCAAGCCCACTGTACACCACATCAACTGCAAAAATTACCAACAGATTTTCTGAATCGGCCTAAGCTGAGGGAAGTGTACAATATTCATACTTTGATTCCGTACTATAGGATAGTGACAGTAAGACGAACCTTGTGTTGGATAGGCAAGCGGTCTCTAGGGCAAGAGCTATCCAAAACCCTTCATCCTGTCTTGTTATCACCCATAAAGCCGATCTATGAGCACCGAAAAATTCCTTTTTTCGCACGACTTTTTGTGAAACATATTAAATACGCGTTCTGTCGCATGCACACCGATACAAAAGGAGCAGCATATAAAAATACACTGCCTGACAAGGAAAGTGAAACACCCAGAAAAAATGATCGGATTTCAGTGTAACTTTGTACGCATACACACCATTAGCAGATATATAAATGATTGGAGATTGGATACCCTGTGACAGGTAGAAAGGCCAGTAACGTGCATCAGTATTCCTCGTGTTTCTTTCTGTTACCAGGTCTGATAAAATATGTAATGGGTGTGAAAACCGTCAGGTGTTGAACGGTCGCTATCAAGGAGACAGACATGCTGCGTACTCGCAACAAGACAGCGTTATCAGCAAATTACGGTTGGAAAGAGACCTCATCATAGGTCTCCATAAAATATCTTAAGGCGTACGGCTGTAGGTACAGTTTATTGAACTGACAAGTACAGGCCAGCCGATGTCCTCTGGCTCTAATGGTAATGAACAAACATAGGTAAGTAACGGACTCCTTGCAGCATCCTGTGACATCGTGAACCACTGATGGGAGACTAGCAGCAACCGGACTACAGAACTGTAGTCCCACGCTTAACACAACACAAATTACTGCAACTGAAATGGTGCCGTCATCGTGAAGCACGGACTGTTGATGACTGTTGATTACTGTTGATGAATGGACGAATCACGGTTCAGCACTACCCGGAATGACTATCAAAAATGAGTATGGAAACGACCTGGAGAGAGCTTCCATGCTTCCATTGATTTTTAGAGGCACAGCGGTGTTGCTCCATGCGTCATGCTGTGGGAAGTCATCGGTTTCACTTCAGGTCACAGCAGGCGTTATGGAACTGACGGCGCAACAATAAGTAATGGACATCTTGCGTATTTAGTGTATTACCTCTCATACAATACAGTACTGTGATGCCATTTCTCAACAGATCGTCCAAAATTGGCACTTTTCTTAATTGTCTTGCTGATGTTGAGGTACTCCCTTGGCCAGCAAGATCCCCAAATCTGTCCCTGATAAGACACGTGTGGTAACTGCTTGGACGTCAACTCTGTCCCAGTGCTGGTATCACCGATACCGATGACTAGCTACAACATTTGTCTCAGCAGGGTACAACTACCTTATAATATCCTAGTCGAACCAGTGCATTCGCGCAGGCCAGCGGGGGTACAATGAAGTACTGATAAGTGGACTTACACTGGCAAGTTATTTGTTAATCTGACTCGATTTCGTAATCACTGAAATAGGACCCCGTTTCCTGTTAACTCGTGAAGTTTAATTTCTTTTCCTCCTGCTGCTCCGGGTCTACGATGGAGTTTCCTGTTGCTTACAGTTTATGAATGACTGTCTATAGTTGCGTTGTCCAACTTGCGGCTGTTTCCTGCGACTGCGGCTGGGCATGCCCGTGGTTTGTCGCTCAGATGTATGGCAACACGGCCGCAGCGGGAAAGAGAGACGCACAGCAGAATCGGATTTTAGTCTGAACAACTTAGATACTTTACTACAAAAAAGAGTGACACAATGTTATTGTGGTTCCTCGACAGGAAGTCGATTAACAGAATTTTTGTGACACAAGACGATGAAGGTTGTTATAACATGTTGATTAACAAGTACCTGTCAAATGACGACACAAATTTCAGACTTTATATCAGAGGAAATGTCACTTTTAGGCACGTTTTCAACTTATAGAAATTCATATATTGAAAAAAAAGTGCAACCTGTTTAAGAAACCCAGAAGTGCAGCTGAAAAAATCGCAGTGACACCCATTTTCTTCTCAGTTCCACAAACGTCTGGCTTAAATTCTTTAAAATGAAATGGTTTTCTTTGTCACAGTTGTTTACTCATCACGGAACGTTAAGTAATCCCTCATTTCTTATTAAGAACGAACGCTTTCAGATGGTAACTGAGCCCCTCCCAGATGAAGGCAGCGAAACGTTTGGAAGATCATGTTTAGTTACACTCTTTTGTATTATTTAGGTAATAACTTTTGCACAGTACTGAATCACTGTGATTATTTACTTTACCACCATCGACAGGCCTACTACAACGAAGAGAGACCGAATTTGATGTAAATAGTATTCATTAAAATGCTCAGCTGCTTTTAAAAAAGTTTCAAAATTTAGTAAGAAATTAAATAACATTTGAAATTTTATATCAAAAGGAAACGCATCGCCAATTTGGACAATATCAGTCTGTTTTGGCATACTCTTAAACTTCTCATTTTCGAGTTGTATGCCCTCCACTAAACCTTATACGCTTCTTTCTTTTTGACTCAACTAAAATAGTGGGAGACATATACTCATAGCGATGTCCATGCTTAGTAGAAATAAATTTACGCGATCTTTCTTCGGAGTTGCCTCTATAGTCTATTCACCGAGAGCTGGGACGAAACATTAACAGTGTCACGTGAGCGACTACGCTCGTTTCCAGAGAAAGCATTCGGTATTCACGTGATACGTAGGGGTGAGGAAAATCCTTGGCGCACGCTTTGCAGCTGGCGCCGTTCGGCTGGCTGCCGAGCTGTCACAGCGGACCGTGAGAAACCTGGGCAACAATGTACGAAATAAACTTAACAATAATGTTAAAATAATGTTACACTGAATCATTCTGTCGAAGCAGATTTATTTTCATTCAGGTTGTAACAAAACGCTCCATTCAAACACAATTAATTGTTAATTTTAGTAACAATACCAGTAATAATAATGATAAAGGATGAAACAAGGTTCACTCTGTCGAACTTGAACCGTTTTTTTGAGGTTTATAACAAACCGCTCCTCTCTATTATGCAGTCTAATTTCCACATTTGAGTTTCCACTTTTTCTACGACATGGAGGACGCACATGTTCCAATCCTCTGCAGTCACTGTTCTCACTGCTTCTTCCAGCAGTAATTTAACTTCCAGCATTTTGTATGTTTTGTTTTTCGCTGCAACATAGCCTTTGATTCTGGCCCACACTAACTCGATGGCGTTTAATTCACAGTGGTACGGAGGAATTCTGAGAAAAGTTTTCCCTGCATTCTTCGCCATTTCATCTATTGCGTATTCGCTGTGTGCTGTTCTGTGATTTTTAAGTATATCTAAAAGTTCTTTCTTCAACATACCGTCTTCGAAATCGATGTTTTTAGATATTTGTCCCTCTGGTATTTCGTGCTTATTGGAATTCGCATTGGGAACTTTTTCTTTCCTCCGAGAATGGTACGGCGCGCTATGAAGAACAATAAGTGCATTTTCCTGAAGCCGAGGAAGAACATCTTGAAACCACTTCTCGAAGGTTTCGGCGCACATCTCCTCATGATAATCTTCAATTTTCTTGGATTATGAAGTCCACAAACATCCTTCAACGAACCGTGCTTTGCTGCCAATGTGCGCGATAATCAGACGTTTCCCTTTACCTGATGGGCCCTTGCTTCCGGTGGATAATCCGGACAGAAACGCTTGTTTTGAGGAATTTATAGTGTCGTCTACTGAGACGTAACTTCGGGTATGTCCTGCGTTCACCCACGTCTCGTCCAACAAGTAAATGGGTCTGCCCTCATCTCTCAACCGTTTAATGGTTAGAAGATAACGCCGCCTCCATAAAATGTCATCCCTGTCTATTAGCATGCTATCGCGGCCACGCCGGACATATTAGAAATTCATTTCTCTAAATAACTTATAAAATTTAGTTCTCCGAAATTTCCCATATCTGCATCTTCGTTCACGACTGTAAGCACATTGTCAATTGTTGGCAATTCGTTACGAAAAAAAAAAAATTCGTGTACTTTCCTTCGTACCGCATTTCTATCGAAGTCATCAGAACTTTCAGAAAGTTTCTGTCGTAATTTTCCTTTCTTGGGAGACTTCAAAGAGTGTGTGGCCTTGTACTCACTTATCACACGATACACTGAAGAACGTCCAATACCTGTAGCTGCAGCTGTTTTCGAAACAATGTCACTCATCGACTGCTCTGTATGTAACAGTCCCGTTTTATACACATTAAGCACCATGTGCTTCTCAGAAGAATGATTTCTTCTTTGCTCGCTTCTTTGGTGGACTTAGAACTGACACGTCGACCTCGCTCGCTGAATCCGTGGATGACATGATGAGGACAGCCGTATGTGATGCTAGTGAAATAAGTGAATATATAAAATAAGAAACCATGCGATGCTATTGGATGCGCACTTAAACAGTGAATGCTCAGCGTGACTACAAATGCATATACTTACTCTAATAATAAACAACTAGTCTTTCAAGCATCTTTACAGATGAACCTAAGATATCCTCAAATCGCCGTTGTACAACACCCACTAACGAGCTCACACCTTCAACTGGAACGGCCACAGTGACTGAGCGCCGCGCCTGCGAACCGCACAATGCATCGCTCATAAAGGACAAATGGTTGCACTCATCGCATTCGAACAAACTACAAAATTAAATTCAAACCTTTCTGAAACTTTTCTCGCTTGCACCCCCACACGAAAGTTTAAAGGGAAAAAGTTTGTCGCTTACTATATTTCGGGTGGTGATTTGGTAAAAGTTCTGCATCAGACGTGAGATTTTAATTTATTACTTCACTATTACTAACTCTATTGGGCAGAAAATTTCCAGACGTCATCAACATATAGTATTGAAGGCAATTATAAAATTATTTTGCTGTGCGACACAGAGTTTAGGAGATATGGCGTGATAAATATAGAGCAACGCGAAAAAACAACTTTTCCTGAGCCTTAAATATTTCTCTTTTTCAGTGACAATAAATTTTAATGTAATGTAAAAAAGGTGTCAGAAGGTAGTTCTCGGATCACTTTATCATGTTCAGGTGCCAAATTATAAAAAATACGACTTTCATTTTTTAATTTCTATCGCCCCTGCCTCGTACACCCCTCGACGGCACAGCTGTGATCACGCGCCTTGCCGTGTTTACAGTACGTCTCTTGTTTCGGTGACTGGAGTTTAGGTATTTTATTTAGAATTCTGCGGATTCTTTCACCGTTTCAGTCTAGTTGCTTTGCCAACTTACTGTTGGTAGCATTGAGGTAATAATGCATAGTCTCGTTCCCAACGATGTGCCTGGTAATTCGAGACGCGGCATTGTTACCCTCTTGACGGGCACAAAACAATTTTTACTGCCCACTAGATGTGAAGTGTTCGTCCGCTATAAGCTGACGCTTGGCTCGGTGGCTGTTGGGAACGACGTACCCTTGAATTTCTGCTGCTGCGGTGATGGAAAGGCAGCGCCAGCCGAGCTGGCACCAATATCCGCATTTCGTGCTTAACACAGATTCGGAAACGGCACTCACGGAAATAGTGACTCTTTCGTCGCATCGGAAATCATCTACTATACTAACATATTCATCCTCGAGAGTTTTGCCTACAACTTATGCATTATTAATCGAAAGCCGTGATGATGATGTGTGTGAAATCTTATGGGACTTAACTGCTAAGGTCATCAGTTCCTCAGCTTACACACTACTTAACCTAGATTATCCTAATGACAAACACACACACACACACACACACACACACATGCCCGAGGGAGGACTCGAACCTCCACCGGGACCAGCCGCACAGTCCATGACTGCAGCGCCATAGACCGCTCGGCTAATCCCGCGCGGCGCCATGAAAAATTAAAGTAGAGGTACGCACGATTTACGACACTATGAATCGAAATTCAGAAACTGATTTTTGGCATTTGTTTTTACATTGCATTTATTAATCGCAGCATAGCAATAATGTTTACAAAGTGTAACTAATGATGCCGGAAAGAATTGTCAAAATGAAGATCACTAACGATCGCTGTCATTTGTGTTTGATTTTAAGATCATGATCATCACTGCTTGATGGCGAGGTATTGGTGATAACTTAATCGATGGCCATTTCCATTATTCCATCTTGTGTTCAATACTCCTGCTCCAGCTGTTACAGTTTCCTGCAGTAGTCGTGTCAGTCGTGTACAGTAACTGAAAAGAATGCAGTGTTAACAAGATTCTGCAATCTGTCCGACATGTCACCAATGACAGTGTTCTCCCTGAAACTGTGTTTTATTTTGGCCCATGGCAATTCTGTCGGATTTAGATCACTATTTTAGGGCGTTAAACGGACTACTTTGAGGCCTCTGCTCTCGATAATTTTATCCACACGTACACCTTAACGATTGGTTTGTTTTCCTTTATTTTAGATAACAGCCCAGCCTTCGTCAGTTAACCGTTGCAGCTTATTTGCCTGTCCCGCAGCCACTCAAAAATGTGTGTGAATACCTAAGGGACCAAACTGCTGGGGTCATCGGTCCCTAGACGTACACACTACTTAAACTACCTTAAACGAACGTACGCTATCAACAACACACCCACCCATACTCGAGGGAGGACTCGAACCACCGGCAGGAGGGGTAGCACAATCCGTGGCATGGCGCCCTAGACCGCGCGGCTCGCAACCACTGTAACATCGAAATCCTGAAATAATATTTACTAGGCTTTCTGTCGAACTTTTTGCTGTAGTACGACGCATTATCCATAAAATCAAGGTAGTGCGAAATGACTTTACCAATCAATTTATTTCGCCAGAAAGGAAATATAATGACAGTACAACGTCTTTATATTTTAGCTGATTTTTTTTTTAGTTTTCCCTTAAACATAAATGCATTACACCGCATGTGCAACCTCCTCCTTCACTCTCCGTTGACGTCATCTTGTTTCGTCAGCAAGATAGTGGAAACCGTTTCCTGTAGGAAGTTTACTGAAAAATTAAAACTGTGTACCAGGCCGGGTTCCTATGCTCAAGTCCGGTTCTGGCCTTTAGTTTCAATGCGCCAGGAAGTATGAAATCAGCTCACACTCCGCTACAGAGTGATATTTCCTACTAGTTTCTTGAATCTTGCTGGAAATACTTGTCATTTCGGGGAAGATTTTCTCAAACATACAAAAGTTGTGTGCGTTCAGAACCGGTGTTAAAATATCTTCCTCGAAAAGGAGACTGTTACAAAGGCAGATATGCCGAAACAAATACGCCACTGGAGCCCCTAAACACATATAACTGGCACCATCAGTCGAAGAATTACGAAATGAGTTTACCAATCAATTTGTTTCACCAGAAGTGAAATTCAATTGAATTTAAAACTTAAAATTTAGCCGATCTTTTAGTGTTATCGTAAACATAAATGCATTACATTTCTGATAAAAGTACTACATACTGGTTGCAAAAATCTACTAGTAATTAAATGGAATTTTTGTTTCCTGTTACCGAGTGTTTGATTGTACAAAAGAGATGTTCGAAATTTGCATACGACATCCTGAAAGTTTTTAATCCAAGTGAAGCCTTCTGATTTTAGTTCATTGAACTCGGTTTCATGGTGACAACAGTGTATTCCCCTAACATTTTTTTCTGTTTTTATTTTAATTTTTGTGATTCACCACGATTTTATATTCGTTAACGATAATCGAACAACAGTGGTACTGCTCTGGTTTTTAGGAATAACTGCAATTCTGCAAGAAGTACTTACAGCAAGTTCCTGAAATAAACTCACCCCAGTGACTTGAAGAAGTAAGCCTGAGTAAGTTTTTGTTGTCAAGAAAGTGCTTACAGAAGTTTCTTCCTGGTTGCCACAAGCCTTTCGTAGTAGGTCGCGTCTAGAGACAGCTTGACGTTGTCAACGCTCGGAGACAAATAGATGTCTTTTAAGTAGTGACGACTTTCCCCGCTTCTGGCAGCACTAGCTAAATCGTCAAGTAATCATGGCCAAACAAATAATTCCGTTTTCCACACACGTTATGTATAAATCGACACCATATTCTCGGTCAGAAGCGTCGTTGAGACCATGTGGTTACAGGTATGTCAGACAGATCCAGGAGCGACGATAGCCACGTAGCGCCTACACCATTACGAGGCAAGCTGGCGAGCCAAGACTTGACCCCAACACATCTAGTAGCTACGGTTCTAGGAGTTAAATCTTTTCGGTGATGGATACTGGCAAGACTAAACCCAGAGTATCGTAGGCGCTATTAGTAACCTGTAACAAATTTCTTTTGTATGCTATCGTGTCACAGTGTTCTAACAGTGACAGCCCTGTTGAGGTCAAGAAACGATATCGTTCCTCGTGTCCTACAACACACCCAGTATTGTAGCGTGCGTTTTTATGCCTTTTCCTGGGGCCTTCCGGTCAGGCTTGGTGAATATATTGCACATTTTGACAATGGCTACTGTTTCTGTCGCAACAACGAAATTAGCTCTTAGTTGAAAGACACCAAGCCGTCTTGTTCTTCAGCTGCAGCCACGACGTCATCCACGACATATTCTTATATATTAATACTGCAGGCGTGGGGATTTGAGACTAGTAAGTGGTTCCTATTTCCCTGCGAGTGGGTGATAACAGAAAGTGACTACATGTGAGACCGAAACAAAGTCATTTGAAACTGTAAACAGTCGTCTGCCTTGTTTGAACTGATTGGGAAGTTTCACTAACAGGACCCTACATCATATCGTGAAATTTCGATCGTCCGCTGGAAAAGTAAGCTTGAGTGGTAACAGTTGCAACGGCGAACGTCATAGGCGTGAAGTCGTACGAGTAAAGAGCAGGCCGGAATCGTAAAAGCACAGAAATTACTTACGGTAGAAGGCTAGGATCAATATCTAAAGAGTCATTAAGCGATGGCGAGCATTTTTTACTACCTCAACCATCAAAAGGCACTCGCCATTTTATAGACCCTTGTGTTTCTTTTTTGACTGTATGCGGTAGCAGATAAACGGTGCCTATAAGTGCTTCAGAATTAGATAATTTACAATGGTCTTGTCTGAGGTATTGTAAGGTCTTAGTGTGGTAAGCCGTATCTTAGTTCGTTGTATTTTACTAGATATTTTCGCAATGCAGCAATACGTCTCACAGCGTCTCGGAAGTTATTAGGAAGAAAGAATGTGGACTTACATGGAAGACGAACTACTCATCGCCCATATTGGATAAAGTAAGATGCACTGAACTCTTCCAAAGCTGCAAAGTTTCTCGCGGACATTGACGGTCCCTGTTCGGAGATAATATTCTCAATACCAAATCCCAAAAACTCTTGACGATGTCACCCGTTGGCTCTTGTGACTCGAGGTCAACAAGGTTAACGGCAGTGTAGGTTGCTGAGACGCCTTGTCGACTTGCGCTAAATATCCAGCCAAATTTCGGGGACATCAAGACTAAAGACTGCCATATACGTGTGGTCGATGTGTCATTAACAATTTGCCAACATTGGTTTGCTCCTATATGTGGATCAGTGGGAACATCCGAATGGTTGCCAATTGTGACCTCTCATGGTACAGCTGGTGCAGGAACGTAAACTCTCAGAATTGTATAAAATAATATTCTCCCAGTTCCATATACTTCTTAAATTCAGACGGATGATGAGGTAACCGTGGTAACTGCGAATTCAAATGCGTCGACCGTCAGGGGACAAGTGTCAATCACTTGTAAACTCAGACTGGTAATCAAAGATCTCAAAATAGGGGTTGGTTGCTGATATGTGTAGGGCGCTCAAAGCAAGGTTATCAATGCTCCTACGCAACTGGTCACAGACGAATGTGGTTTTGTTACATCAGACGTACGCGGCGGATGGTAAAATGTAAGACGTAATCCTCAGCCACCCTTCTCTCACTCACACTCACGCTTTCATACAGAATAACAAAAAAATTATGCCTCAAGGCAGTTCGTGTTTAAAATAAACAGACGGTAACCACACAGCATCTAAAATATTGCTAGAACACAAAGATGGACAGGTTACCAGCATTGTAATTGTTGCCTACTTTGACCCATATATAAAGAGACACGTCTGCATTCAGCTTCTTCTTTCTTCTTGTAGAAAAAACCAAGGGCTTGTCTGGAACCAATGTACCAGAGGGAACCTTAGCTAGTAGGCCTGTGCTCTCCGCTATACTCCACGTCTTCCAAGCCAAAATGCTTGCATCAGGGAATGCTTCAAGGCCACCATAGTCTCCGTGGCTGCCTCATACAACAGCCGAGGTCAACCATGTACTGCCCCCATAGACAGCTGATACATCACACGTAAACTGCATCCTCAGTCCACGAAAGACATTTGGACCTTTGGGGGCGCTACATGGTTGACCTTGGCTGTTGTGTGGGGGAACCATGCAGACTATGGTGTCCTTGAAGCTTTCCCTGATGCAAACATTTTGGCTTCGAAGACGTGGAGTATAGCGGAGAGTACAGGCCTACTAGCTAAGGTTCCCTGTGGTACATTGGTTCCAAGCCCTTTACTATGTCTACAATAAGAAAGAAGAAGCTGAACGTAGACGAGTATCTCTTTATATGGGCCAAAGTAGGCCACAACAGTTGTACAATAAAGATTACTGATGACTGTATGTTGTATTATTGACAATAAAAATCCCTTATCCCCTTTCCTAATTCCATATCTTTCAAAAAAAAAAAAATACGTTCACTTATATACGCTTTTAGCGCATGGTTGAGGCAGCTGATGTGATTTGTCTGGTTGGCTGGCTCTGAGCACTATGCGACTCAACTGCTGAGGTCATCAGTCGCCTAGAACTTAGAACTAATTAAACCTAACTAACCTAAGGACAGCACACAACACCCAGCCATCACGAGGCAGAGAAAATCCCTGACCCCGCCGGGAATCGAACCCGGGAACCCGGGCGTGGGAAGCGAGAACGCTACCGCACGACCACGAGATGCGGGCATTTCTCTGGTGACGAGGCACTTGGTTACCTTAAGTGAGCCCACTGAACTACAACTCGTTTGCACGCTAGAAGAAGTAGGTGCTTAACGCTCACAAATAAATTTGTGAAGTTTGCCTGTACAGAATGTGCAGAAAGCCTTGCCTTTCTTCGTGCAGTATTTAAAAGAACGGCCTTGCTTGAGGCAATGGAAGAGCGACCACGTGACTTCAGTATCTTGAGACGCTCCTGCAGCTCTAGTAAGGTTTGGCAGTCCTGAGCCCAGTGGTCACGTTGTACACCGAGAATGCAGTACTGTTCTGGTGTCATTAATGCGTATAGGCTTAGTTTGTTTCGACTGTATTAAGAGTTGAAAAGGAGGGATGCGCATTTGAATATGGGTGTACTTTTCCGTGGATCTTCCAAGCAATGAGCGTTCCGTCAGCTTCTTCCGCTAGAATCTCAACTAACTTTAAACGTCTCCTTCGCGGAAGTTATGTGTTTTTATGCGGATTCCTTCAGAGAAAGGGCCCAATAGCTTCGGAACTAATACTCTGCCATAGGCATTGGAGGTTTTACCCTGATGAAATAATGCCTGTATTCGCCGCTTACATTCTATGACTGCTAACTAGAGGTTTTCCGGAGGTTCGAACTGATTATGCACAATTGCTTCCAAATAAAATAGATGCCCTAAATGATTCAATTGCTATTTTTGTACCGAACCCAAAGAATTTCCTTCGTATCCTAAGGCGGGTATGGTGGCACCATCGACGAGCGTCTTATGTGCATATTCGAGGTGACTGAGAAGGAGGAAATGCATATTAACAGTGGAGAAGGAGGAAGGAGCAGTTGTTATCCATTAAACTTTCATATTGTTCCCAAAATGTAGACCAGCTCTCCACGGCTCCTAAGACGGGCTCTACTTCAATGGACGATAATTTTACCGTCAATTACATGAGTATTGTAATCCTCTGACAATAGGTCATGTGTTTGGGCGTCCAACAGTACAACAATAATATTGAGACCGAGTCCTCCAAACGAGTCTGCAATGTCTAATTTCGGAGAGAGGTTTCTCTCGGAGAAATCAGCGATCGCGCTGACGAATCGAGTAATTTCGACCTCTGATGAGTTTACGTAGTGTTCAGAATACGTAGTTCTTCTATCGACATGTCTGGAGTACTGTCAGAACTTAATAATTATTTATAACACAGGAGTTGTGTACAAACTAAAATATGGCTGCAACAAGTAAACAAAAGGTGACTGCTAATGGTGTAAAAAAAGTGCGTAAATTAACCACAGATAAAAACAATTTCGAGCTACGCAGATCGTCACCACACCAAGATCTGCTACGACCTGGTTTCAACAGGACTCGAGTTGTTCGAACAGTTTACCTCACAGTTCGGGCAGTCATGGGTTCTGTTTGATCTTTTCTTCAGCCTGCGATCTAGACTAGAGACAGAAGAACTGCCTTAACGTTTTTAATGCACTATCGATTTAAATAATAAATGTAATTGTGAAGCATCGCCTGAAATATGATTTGTTTCGGTTGATTGGCATTTAATTCTTATATGTTCGTCTTGAGGTTTTCATTTGTAAATTGCCGTCTGGTTTTCAAACTGATTAAAATGTGATACCGTTTTTATCTGTTAGCCAACTCGGTGAACAGGGACTGACTTGCTCATTCGCAAAGTACTTCGTAAATCATTACTGTGTCTCATAGACAAATAAAATACTTTACTGAGTTCAGGAAAGTACAGTTTTTTGGAGGCCTTTTCCGTCTTCGTCATTACGTTTACGCATAGATGTATATACACTCTATTCATACATATTGGCACAGTAACAAAGCAACGAGAAATCATAAATTTGATCAAACACCATATGAGTTTGTGAAGTGGTAGTATTTGATGCTATTTCCTCCAGTGTTCCACGGAATTGTCGAATTTCAAGAGGAGCTATAGCTTATTGTTGCAATGACTTCATAGTTTCTTGTGTAGTCCTTGGACTAGCGCTGCGCGGGTCAAATGTCACGTGAGTGTTCGAAAACGCTCGATACTGTATCAAACGTTACAGCGTATCGGGAAACCCCGAACCCGATCGAACGCGAGTATCGTTTTCCCAGTCCCAAGACCTGTAGTTAATGTTCCACAGCAATATTAATAGGTCCCACGGACTTAGAATTTTCTCAAAGTACACGTCGACACTGATTACGTAACAGGCATGTAACGGTTCCTTTCCGCGAGAGTGAATGCAATATTGCTCATCATACCTTACGTGGTTGCATGGCTGCTCCTCCGCCTTAGAAAACGAGGAAGTGTAGCTCGCATAAATTCTCCATGTGTCATCTGCGGCGATCCTTTATTTCGGCACCAAAACATTCGGTGTCACTACAGCTAAGACGCGCCGCTTGCTTCCACAACAAGAATATTTATTTACACCAAAGATAAAAAGAATCGTACAAAGATATTACAATACATAGCTCTATTGAGACACGATATTTTATCTGTCGGTAGATGCTCTTTCATCTGAAACATTTCATGGAGCTTACATCTCTCACTCTCTCTCTGTCCCCTGAATCAGTGATACGGATTCAATTTCTCTGTTGTCTCAGTCACGATGTTTTAAAAAATACTATCGTATTTTTCTTTCGACTGAGAGAGGCAAATATTAAACACAGATCGACAACAAAACATCTTCTTGTAACATTTTATTTTTGTGACGCTCCATAACCTGAAAGTATTTTTACAATGAAACCACGATCCACGTAAGCAGCAACCTGTTTATCATCTATGCAGTTAGTTTCAACCGTAGGCCAATTCTTATGAAGCGTGACGCTTAAAATATATGTTAGAAAATAAACCATGTTTGAAATTGGCTATCTGAGAGACAATAAACAGATTACAGCCAACTTGGACCATTTTTTCATAGCAAAAAAAAAAAAAAAAAAAATAGTGCTTCATTAAATGTGTCAGTAACAGACCAAATTTACCACTCCACAAGGAAAAGAAGCGAAAACTAATATCTGATGAAATTAATGCTCTTAAAACCAAATTTAATTCTTGCATTTCGTGTTGAACTGTATTCAGGAAAGGTAAGCGAAGAAAAAAACCATTTATTTCGTTTCAGTAAGACATTGGACCCTATTCAAAGGTTTTTTCTGTTTTATTTCTCTGATATGAGTCCCTAATGTTTCACTACATGTTTTTGAAAGTTTTACTAAAATCATCATGAAATATAGCATAAAAAAATAAAACCATACTATTTCAATTATGTTTTTGTCAGGCTCTCGGCGACAGGGAATCTTACACGGCTCTAGTATTTTCAGTTCGAATCTCTACACGATACATCGATGGGAATGTGGAAGAACTTTGAATTTCTCTATGAACCTTCTCCTATTTATTTGCCACTTCCTTCAACAGAAGAACTTTAGGAAGTAGCAAAGGAATTTTTGACCAAATGACAGTTTTCCAGTTGTGACGGTGGTGGAACAAACCGCCCTTGTACACAGTGGCGGATACAAATGTGGCCGCCTACCCCCCCGCACCACCACCCCCCTCGCTGGGCCGTCCGCATTGCCGCCCGCGCTGCCCCCTGACATTGATTGTCCTATTGGCGATGCAATTAACCAATTTGCCAGGAAGAATAGGCGCGAAGAATCCATCATTTAAGGAAGAGAACAACAATTGTAACTGTCTTGTATATGTGTATAATCAGTTTACGTAAAACTTTCTTAAACTTTGCATTGGACTTGATCGTTTTTTATTACGGTAAAAGTAAAGGTAGATCAAGCTATCTTTAGCGCCCCCTTATTGAGGTTTTTCTGCAACCGCCACTGCTTGTACGTATGATGCTTTAAATCATAACTGATTCACAGAGTATGACTTCCATCGAGTGTGTTATTGCAGTTTTCTTGCTCGAGACATCACGCAACAACACTACGCAGAAAGCCTCTGCCGGACGGCTCCACCGTATCGGACAGTGCTACGGCCGCAGCTGTACCAAGCGAGCGTTGCAGCCCAAATTCAAACTGCGCATGCTCGAGCAGGCAGCGCCTCTCGCTGAAGGTCCTCTTGTCGCAGTTGCTTGCTGCTTTCGCACTCTGGATAAAGCACATTATAAAGGAACATTACTCTTTTCAGGGACCCGCAGACATAAATTTAGCGTTTGGTGCAGCGGAACTGATAGCCGAACGAATACAAAGTGTTTCTCATCAGGTAATTGGAACAAATGTATCACCGTTGATGCGAGGCATTTGTTTTGGAGACTTAGAGTCGCTATAGTTCAGTCACGTAACTCCTCAGTTTTCATTATTAGGCTGATTGCAACACGTTTCAGTCCTCCCACCAAGGAGAAATCAGTGGCAGTATTGAAGATCGAAACTGGGTCCTCGGTTTGGCAGGCAGCCGTACCGACCATATCGCTACGGAGGCAGACCTTATATGAAAATACGGTGTATAATTTCAGTCACAGTAGATCACATCACAATAAATTCAGCAACTTGAGAAGAGATTGTTCGCACAGCACGATATGAAGAGACGGTTACAAAAGACGTTACGAAGATTAAGTTGCTGAGGAAGAACAGTCATGACCGGTTTCAGACTGTATGTCCCTAATCAAATCAGCCATGCATGTAAGTCTTGCGTTACACCAGTCATACAGGTGGAAAACTGGCAATGGGAACAGTAAGAGCGGTAGCAGAGAACGTGGCCTCCACATGTGCTCATCGCAGACAAAGCGAAAACTGAGAGTTTTCTGACAGCGATGAGCGCGTCTGAAGGCCCCTTTTCTACTACCATACTTATTGATCCCATAGGCAATTTTCCACTTGTATGATCAGTGTAACACAAGACTCACATTTATGACTGATTTGACGATGGACAGGCAGTCTCAAACTGCTCATCAAGAAATGGATGATCTTCCCGTGCAACTTAAGACGGTTTTCATAACGTTAACTGTAATCACAAAAAAGTTGCGGATCCATTCCAGTCGCAGCTTGCTGGAGATTTGGAGATGGAGTAGGAACATGTGGGAAAAGTGCCACCAATAAGCACAATTCTACTGGCTCAGAAAATACACTCTTCAAAAAACACAGTGAGAAAGCAGTGGCGTTCTAGGCGCTCAGTCCGGAGCCGCGCGACTGCTACGGTCGCAGGTTCGAATCCTGCCTCGGGCATGGATGTGTGTGATGTCCTTGGGTTAGTTAGGTTTAAGTAGTTCTAAGTTCTAGGGGACTGATGACCACAGATGTTAAGTCCCATAGTGCTCAGAGCCATTTCCAAAGCAGTGGCGAAGTAGGGACTGTATCCTTGTCACAAACAACAAGCACCAAGAATGGGGTCAAACTACCCTTAAACCATATTCCAGTTGTGTTGGTGGAGTACGTTTTGATACTTGCTTTGAGCATGATGTTCGTCACTTTGAACGTTGTCTTTTAGTCTATGCTGTTGTATAAGATATAGGTTTTACGTCAGTTAACATTTGAATAATCAGCATTGGCGGCCGAAGACTTCCGGCATATGAAGTCAGCCTCATTCTGCCAACGGCCTTGTCAAAGAGGGCGGAGGAGCGGATAGAGGTTCAGGGCACTCTCTTGTCCTAGGGGTGGGAAATTGCCCCTAAAGGCGGAAGAATCAGCAATGATCAACGACATGAGGATGCAGAAGGCAATGGAAACCACTGCATTAAAGTCACGTAACGTGTATTCACAGGACATGTGGCCTGTAATTGAAGAAGTGTCATGATGATCTCTCCATTGGCAAAAGATTCCGGAATAGTCCCCCATTCGGATCTCCGGGAGGGGACTTCCAAGGAGGAGGTTACCATGAGAAAAAGATTGAATAATCAACGAAAGGATAACGTTCTACGAGTCGGGGCGTGGAATGTCAGAAGCTTGAACGTGGTAGGGAAACTAGAAAATCTGAAAAGGGAAATGCAAAGGCTCAATCTAGATATAGTAGGGGTCAGTGAAGTGGAAGGAAGACAAGGATTTCTGGTCAGATGAGTATCGGGTAATATCAACAGCAGCAGAAAATTTTATAACAGGTGTAGGATTCGTTATGAATAGGAAGGTAGGGCAGAGGGTGTGTTACTGTGAACAGTTCAGTGACTGGGTTGTTCTAATCAGAATCGACAGCAGACCAACACCGACAACGATAGTTCAGGTATACATGCCGACGTCGCAAGCTGAAGATGAACAGATAGAGACAGTGTATGAGGATATTGAAAGGGTAATGCAGTATGTAAAGGGGGACTAATATCTAATAGACATGGGCGACTGGAATGAAATTGTAGAGGAAGGAGTAGAAGAAAACGTTACAGGAGAATATGGGCTTGGGACAAGGAATGAAAGAGGAGAAAGACTAATTGAGTTCTGTAACAAGTTTCAGCTAGTAATAGCGAATACCCTGTTCATGAATCATAAGGGGTGGAGGTATACTTGGGAAAGGCCGGAAGATACGGGAAGATTTCAATTAGATTACATCATGGTCAGACAGAGATTCCGAAATCAGATACTGGATTGTAAGGCGTACCCAGGAGCAGATATAGACTCAGATCACAATATAGTAGTGATGAAGAGTAGGCTGAAGTTCAAGACATTAGTCAGGAAGAATCAATACGCAAAGAAGTGGGATACGGAAGTACTAAGGAATGACGAGATACGTTTGAAGTTCTCTAACGCTATAGATACAGCAATAAGGAATAGCCCAGTAGGCAGTACAGTTGAAGAGGAATGGACATCTCTAAAAAGGGCCATCACAGAAGTTGGGAAAGAAAACATAGGTACAAAGAAGGTAGCTGCGAAGAAACCATGGGTAACAGAAGATATACTTCAGTTGATTGATGAAAGGAGGAAGTACAAACATGTTCCGGGAAAATAAGGAATACAGAAATACAAGTCGCTGAGGAATGAAATAAATAGGAAGTGCAGGGAAGCTAAGACGAAATGGCTGCAGGAAAAATGTGAAGACATCGAAAAAGATATGATTGTCGGAAGGACAGACGCAGCATACAAGAAAGTCAAAACAACCTTTGGTGACATTAAGAGCAACGGTGGTAACATTAAGAGTGCAACGGGAATTCCACTGGTAAATGCAGAGGAGAGAGCAGATAGGTGGAAAGAATACATTGAAAGCCTCTATGAGGGTGAAGATTTGTCTGATGTGATAGAAGAAGAAACAGGAGTCGATTTAGAAGAGCTGGGGATCCAGTATTAGAATCGGAATTTAAAAGAGCTTTGGAGGACTTACGGTCAAATAAGGCAGAAGGGATAGATAACATTCCATCAGAATTTCTAAAATCATTGGGGGAAGTAGCAACAAAACGACTATTCACGTTGGTGTGTAGAATATATGAGTCTGGCGGTATACCATCTGACTTTCGGAAAAGCATCACCCACACAATTCCGAAGACGGCAAGAGCTGACAAGTGCGAGAATTATCGCACAATCAGCTTAACAGCTCATGCATCGAAGCTGCTTACAAGAATAATATACAAAAGAATGGAATAGAAAATTGAGAATGCGCTAGGTGACGATCAGTTTGGCTTTAGGAAAAGTAAAGGGACGAGAGAGGCAATTCTGACGTTACGGCTAATAATGGAAGCAAAGCTAAAGAAAAATCAAGACACTTTCACAGGATTTTTCGACCTGGAAAAAGCGTTCGACAATATAAAATGGTGCAAGCTGTTCGAGATTGTGAAAAAAGTAGGGGTAAGCAATAGGGAGAGACGGGTCATATACAATATGTACAACAACCAAGAGCGAATAGTAAGAGTGGACGATCAAGAACGAAGTGCTCGTATTAAGAAGGGTGTAAGACAAGGCTGTAGCCTTTCGCCCCTACTCTTCAATCTGTACATCGAGGAAGCAATGACGGAAATAAAAGAAAGGTTCAGTAGTGGAATTAAAATACAAGGTGAAAGGATATCAATGATACGATTCGCTGATGGCATTGCTATCCAGAGTGAAAGTGAAGAAGAATTAAATGATCTGCTGAACGTAATGAACAGTCTAATGAGTACACAGTATGGTTTGAGGATAAATCGGAGAAAGACGAAGGTAATGAGAAGTAGTAGAAATGAGAACAGCGAGAAGCTTAACATCAGGATTGATGGTCACGAAGTCAATGAAGTTACGGAATTCTGCTACCTAGGCAGTAAAATAACCAATGTCGGACGGAGTAAGGAGGACATCAAAAGCAGATTCGCTACGGCAAAAAAGGCATCTCTGGCCAAGAGAAGTCTACTACTATCAAATACCGGCCTTAATTTGAGGAAGAAATTTCCGAGGATATACGCCTGGAGTACTGCATTGTATGGTAGTGAAACATGGACTGTGGGAAAACCGGAACAGAAGAGAATCGAAGCATTTGAGATGTGGTGCTATAGACGAATGTTGAAAATTAGGTGGACTGATAAGGTAAGGAATGAAGAGTTTCTACGCAGAATCGGAGAGGAAAGGAATATGTGGAAAACATTGATAAGGAGAAGGGACAGGATGATAGGACATCTGCTAAGACAAGAGGGAATGACTTCCATGGTACTAGAGGGAGCTGTAGAGGGCAAAAACTGTAGAGGAAGACAGAGATTGGAATACGTCAAGCAAATAATTGAGGACGTAGGTTGCAAGTGCTACTCTGAGATGAAGAGGTTAGCACAGGAAAGGAATTCGTGGCGGGCCGCATCAAACCAGTCAGTAGACTGATGACCAAAACAAAAGTTTCTTATTTCACGGTATAGGAGCCGCATTATTTAACCTTCAAGGTGTGAGACAGCAAGCATTTGGCACAAAAAGGGATGCAATAGTTTCCACAGCACGAAAATTCTGCTTTTGCGACTAACGTTGCACTCTCTTTCATGTCATTCTCTTTTCGCAGTCTGATATTAGTGTCATCAGTTACTTTTGTGGCAGCGATTTTCTTTTTGGGAATGAAAGGCCACTACCGTGCATCCCGAAGCAAATCCCCTCCTCCCTCGCCGCAGGTCTATCGGTAAGTTTGCTTTTTGGTTCATAACGTATAGCTGACGATGATTTCGTGTGAGTTACGTATGCTATCATGTCAGAATATACGCACTGCTTGTATGTTTGAATTATTTCCGCAACACAGTGGTAGGAACAACTTTTCCGACAATGGAAGTCCAGGAGGCCAAATACGGGGGTAGGTATACACAACATACCGAAAGTCACAGACGTAGCTGCGACGCAGAATACATTCTAGACGTCATACGATGGATTCACTGAGTGTGGTGAATGGGCAGCTATCTAAAATCAAAATTAACTAAGAATCTTCTCATACGCCTTGTCACAGTTGGAAATATGTTACTGCTCTCAGAGCTGATAGCTCTGTGCATACCGCAGATTATTATTTATACTGGGTACGCAAAGTAAAAGAAGTCCGGAAAGTTAGTCATGTTCCTTGAAGTAGGTAAAGTAACAGTTCGTCGGGTAGACCGTCCTCCGGGGGCCAGTCTTTCGATTTTAACCCACTTTGGCGACTTGTGCGTCGATGAGGATGAAATGATGATGATTTGAACAACACAACATCCATTCCCTGGGCGGAGAAAATTTCCGACCCAGCCAGGAATCGAACCCGGGCACTTAGGGTTCACATTCTGTCGCGCTGACCACTTTTTTTGTCTCTACCAACTTTTTTCCTTTGCTTTTTATTTTTTAAATTTTTTTTATTTTTTTAATTGTAAATTATTTTCTCTGCCAACTTTTATTTTATATGGGAAAAGGCGTCTTTCAGTTACGACAAACAAAATTAGAATGTACATCCGTAGCAACAACAGAAAAAGAGTTCCTCCGAAACTATGAAATAGAATTTGAAACTAATAGTGTGATGATAGAGAATAAAGAAAGAAAATGTAACCAAATCCAGAACGCCATTCCATGTGCATGGCCCATCTGCATACAGAGTCCATGTTCCAAATTGGTACAACATTTCGCAGCGTTTGGAGCTCCATGACGGCGGTCATCCTATGCCCGGTACTCCCCAACTGGGAGCGGGGTTATCGAAGACACTGCGCAAATAGTTCGCAAATAGTTGTCAGTATCGGGGTGTACACTCTAATGTGCTATGACTGTCCTGGAGAAATTGCCAGTAATCAAGTACCATCTTCTCATCATCTCGGAAGAGGTAGTATATGGACATGCCTTTAAACCATGTGAGAGCGTTAGTCTTCGCAGGCGGGAAATAAATATCCTCTGGACGAAGGAGGAGCCGTGGCTCAACTGTGCGCGGCGCGATACGTAGGTAGCAGGCGAGGATCTTCTGCACTAGCAGCCATACCTCTAACGCTGATCCACATGTTAAACGGTGTTCGTCAGTATCCACGAGGAGGAACGCCTTCTGGACCGTTCTCCACACTGCAGGCCATAGGGTCGTAGGGCTCTTCCTCTCAATCACATTGCGAAGGATGGACCTTAGCAGCAGCCTGTAAACGTCACTCGCCTTGGGAGTGCGAGTGTTGGGAAGGTCTGGGTGCACGTAACTATACTCAAGAATAAATGCCGAGAGGTGCGAGAGTGAAGGTGTAATGTACGCAACCGTGACAGGTGGCAGAAGAGACGCCGGCAGCAATTCCTCTAACAGACGTCCCGTAATGGAAGCGTCTTTGTGGGTCGACAATTTCATCATTGTGCACAGGTATAACGCTTTAGCTCTCGCTCGTGCATTTATAAGTCCCAGTCCGCCATCACGCGGAGGGAGAGTGAGTGTTTCGTAGCGGACTTTGAATAGGTGTCCGACGGTAAGGTAACATCCAAACCCTGCTTGCAGTCTGTGGATCATCGCTGTCGTTATCGGTAGGACCTGGACCATGTGGATCATCTTAGTTGCCACGTGAAGATTGAGGTATTCCACACGCTGTAGGAGGTCCATCCGTCGAAGTAGGTTCCGGCGAACTTCTGTGCGTATTGCCTGTAGTAATCGTGCATAGTTCATGACAACCGTGCGGCGCACGTCCTGTGTAAATGTTATGCCCAAGAACCGGATATTGTTGACTAGTGGGAGTGGGGCTAAAGCGTCCTTCTGTAGACCTCTCCCAATGGGCATCGTTGCCGACTTGGCCACATTCATGAGGCTGCCCGCTGCCAATCCATAGCGATTGATCCATTGTATCACCGAGCGTACCTCGTCACCAGATCGGACAAGTAGTAGAAGTTCAGCAGCATATATCCTGCAGTGAAAGGTGTGATCCCTCAATGACATGCCCGAGAGCTGTTTTTCAACCCTCCAACAAGTGGTTCGAGTGCGATAGCGTAAAGGGTCATGGAGAGTGGGCATCCTTGGCGAACTGACCGTCAGATCGGAAAGGGACCCGCAATCCGTCCATTCACCAGTACACGGGATGCAGCTCCACGGAAAAGGCGCTGAAAGACGTCGAGAAAGTCAGGCGGGAAGCTCATGCGGGCCATAACGGACAGAAGGAACTTGTGGTGAGCTCTGTCGAAGGCGTGGTCGAAATCAATGGAGATCAGAGCAGCTCGAAGGCGACAGGATGTGGCGATGGCTATTAAATCCCTGCATTCGCTGGTTGCCGTTAGCATGTTGGTCACCCAGCCCTGTATCGTTTGCTCCATGGTGAGGAGTAGGGGCAGAACCTTCTTTAAGCGGCTGGTGAGTAGTCGGAGGAAGATTTTATACTCCGAGTTTAGCATTGTAATTGGCCTGTAGTCCTCGACCATACGACCTCTGGAAGGCTTGTGTATCGGTATAAGGAGACCTTCCACGAATGCAGGTGGCACGTGGGAACCGGGGTCATTAGTTTTTGGTACATGATGATCCATCGGGGCATCATTAGATCGCGGAAAGTCCGATAGAACTCGAGCGGCAGTCCGTCTGGCCCGGGAGATTTGTTGAGTGCTCCCTTGTTAAGCGCGTCCTCGATGTCGTCCCGTGTAAGTCCAGCTAACAGCGTCGCCGCTGCTGCATTGTCGAGGGTGTGCGACTCGTGCTGCAGTATGTCGTGATCGTCCGCTTCATCTGTATTCACCTCGTCGTAAAACCGGCGATAGTGATCTGCAAAGGCTTCTGTAACCGCTGCCTGAGTCATTACGACTCTACCACCTGGCAATACCAGGTCTGTGATCAGCTGCTGTCGGCGTCGGCGGCTGCCGAGCATGGTGTGATGCATAGACGGGTTTTCTCCTTCCGCTCGGTCTTGACGTCGCGATCGCACGACGTAAGAGATAATACACTCCTGGAAATGGAAAAAAAACACATTGACACCGGTGTGTCAGACCCACCATACTTGCTCCGGACACTGCGAGAGGGCTGTACAAGCAATGATCACACGCACGGCACAGCGGACACACCAGGAACCGCGGTGTTGGCCGTCGAATGGCGCTAGCTGCGCAGCATTTGTGCACCGCCGCCGTTAGTGTCAGCCAGTTTGCCGTGGCATACGGAGCTCCATCGCAGTCTTTAACACTGGTAGCATGCCGCGACAGCGTGGACGTGAACCGTATGTGCAGTTGACGGACTTTGAGCGAGGGCGTATAGTGGGCATGCGGGAGGCCGGGTGGACGTACCGCCGAATTGCGCAACACGTGGGGCGTGAGGTCTCCACAGTACATCGATGTTGTCGCCAGTGGTCGGCGGAAGGTGCACGTGCCCGTCGACCTGGGACCGGACCGCAGCGACGCACTGATGCACGCCAAGACCGTAGGATCCTACACAGTGCCGTAGGGGACCGCACCGCCACTTCCCAGCAAATTAGGGACACTGTTGCTCCTGGGGTATCGGCGAGGACCATTCGCAACCGTCTCCATGAAGCTGGGCTACGGTCCCGCACACCGTTAGGCCGTCTTCCGCTCACGCCCCAACATCTTGCAGCCCGCCTCCAGTGGTGTCGCGACAGGCGTGAATGGAGGGACGAATGGAGACGTGTCGTCTTCAGCGATGAGAGTCGCTTCTGCCTTGGTGCCAATGATGGTCGTATGCGTGTTTGGCGCCGTGCAGGTGAGCGCCACAATCAGGACTGCATACGACCGAGGCACACAGGGCCAACACCCGGCATCATGGTGTGGGGAGCGATCTCCTACACTGGTCGTACACCACTGGTGATCGTCGAGGGGACACTGAATAGTGCACGGTACATCCAAACCGTCATCGAACCCATCGTTCTACCATTCCTAGACCGGCAAGGGAACGTGCTGTTCCAACAGGACAATGCACGTCCGCATGTATCCCGTGCCACCCAACGTGCTCTAGAAGGTGTAAGTCAAATACCCTGGCCAGCAAGATCTCCGGATCTGTCCCCCATTGAGCATGTTTGGGACTGGATGAAGCGTCGTCTCACGCGGTCTGCACGTCCAGCACGAACGCTGGTCCAACTGAGGCGCCAGGTGGAAATGGCATGGCAAGCCGTTCCACAGGACTACATCCAGCATCTCTACGATCGTCTCCATGGGAGAATAGCAGCCTGCATTGCTGCGAAAGGTGGATATACACTGTACTAGTGCCGACATTGTGCATGCTCTGTTGCCTGTGTCTATGTGCCTGTGGTTCTGTCAGTGTGATCATGTGATGTATCTGACCCCAGGAATGTGTCAATAAAGTTTCCCCTTCCTGGGACAATGAATTCACGGTGTTCTTATTTCAATTTCCAGGAGTGTATTTTACCTTTAATACGGCGGTTTTCCATTTGTCGATTTGGAGATGGTGGTTGGCAGGCGAGTTCGCGGAGCATCGTGTAATAAAAGTCCAATGTGTGACGATGCCACGCTGCGATATCTTTTTCGACTTGTGTTAGCACACCCCGAAACGCTGGATTTTGCACATTCCACCCACCATGCTAGAGTCGAAGGGTATAGGGGAGACGACGTTCCCAATCGATCCATGTGTTGGTGATAATCTGACGGCATTCCGGGGCTTGAAGATGTGCCCCATTCAGCTTCCAGGGTCCTCGGCTGTGCCGTATCCGCTGCTGCTGTAGAGTGAGTGTGGATATGGAAGCGCTATGATCGGAGAAGGCAAGCGGCCAACGTTCGGCGTCCAATACTCCCGGCGCTTGAGACATAAATGCGGTCTAGGCGGCTGGCTGAGTGACTAGTAAGGTATGTCGGCCCGGGACGGTCACCGTGCACTGTCTCCCACGTGTCGGTGAGAAGCAGATCTCGAACCAGGAGCCGAAGTTCTTGACAAGTCGAGAAACGTGGGACTTGGTCTTTGGAGTGGAGCACACAGTTAAAATCACCGCCGAAGATATATTGATCGAAGCGGCTGATAAATAGTGGGGCGATATCGTCCGAGTAGAACAGCGATCGTTTGCGGCGTTGGTCAGTTCCTGATGGAGCATAAATATTAATGATGCGCGTGCCCAGTGCTGTGATCGCCAGCCCCCTTCCTGACGGAAGGTAAGTCACTTCTTCGATGGCAATTCCGTCGCGCACTAGTATTGCCGTACCGCTGCCATTTCGGTCCGCCGGTGACATATATGTCACATAACCGTAGAAAACGGGGAGGACCGCTATATACACATCTTGCAACAGGGCAATGTCAACATCCGAAGAACGAAGCATCTCACGCAGCGACTGGAGCGTCACTGCCGTTCGTATCGTGTTGAGGTTAGCGTGGCGATACGATAAGCTTGTTGCCGAACCGCAGGTGTTAAGTTATCCATTAAGACTGGAATTACCTATGACGCTTCTGACGCTTCTGACTGTATTGACACCTCCACATCCCCCCAAACCTCACCTGCAGTCCTTTCTAGAGAGCCGGCGCCAATGGCGTGGGCCCTGTTGGCGTAACTTGCATGGTGCCGTCGTCGGGGAACTTAAAGCAAGATCGGCTTCCCGAGCTTCTTCAGGACACGGCATGGGTGCTTTCACTACAGAAGGTGGTGGGCAGCGTCTGTCCTGCATATCGGCATCCAATTTCGCCACTGTAGATATGTATGGTTTTTTCTCAGTTCCGTTCGGTGGTGCCACACTGGAGCAAATGGCGCCTGCCTCTGTGGTAGCGTCGTCATTGAAAGTCGAGTCGTCGTCATCTGGAGGCTGTGTCGCATCCCGTTCGGAAGTTGCCCTACGCCTTCGCTTCCGTCGCTTCGGAGAACGTTGCTTCCTGGTATGTCCTTCTGTGTCAGACGATGGCGAAGATTCACGACGTTCCGGCACAAAGGCAGCTGTAGGCACAATAAGCGAGTCTACGGCCATGCTATCGTCATGTGCGTTGTTATCCGTCGACGGGGGCGGCGGCGTCGGAGTTGAATCCGTAGCTTGTGGAACGGGTGTGTCGTCATCGCCCTGTATTGTAGGATGGAGCCGCGACCCAACAGTGGATGTCGGCTATCGTGGTGAAGTGGTAGCTGTTGTGAGGGCTGCTGCATAAGTCACGGGAAGCAGCGTCGGCTGCGACGGCGGGTCCGCGTCAGCCGGCGGCAGTTGAGTGATGCGACGTTGGATACATTATTCGTATCTGAGGTGTCCCTCCTTCCCACAACCAGAGCAGGTCTTTGGTTGCCCATCGTAGATGACGATGCCACGGCAGCCACCGATATTCAGATATGAAGGTAAATGTCTTTTAAGGTCTATTCGGACCTGGCGGACCCCGTTCAGCACAGGATATGTCTGGAATTGCGTCCATTTTTCCGCAATATGATCATGCACCGTGCCGTAGGGGCGCAGCGCTGTCACGACGTCCTCCGCCGGTAATTCGAAAGGAAGTTCGTAAAGTCTGATCGTGCGAAGTCCCATGCCAGAATAACCGACGTGCACAGTCCCCACATTGCCATCAGCATGGCAGAAACGAAGGCCCTGTGTCGTTTCTCGAAGGATCCGTTCACATGTTGCGTCGTTGATGATCTTGACATATGCGATACTACTCACAATGGACAAATGAATGCCGAGAATGTCGGTCGCCGAGATTTTAACTTCTTCTCGTAGAAATCGTTCGACTTCGAGTGCTTTTGGCCGTGCAAATTCGTTGCGGAACGGAAATTTGAGGGTCGATTTTCTGTATTGGTGCGCCATAGTGATCTATATGCTGAGTACGACACGCGCGTAACGGCCGAGTACGATGTAAACAACACGAACGCTCGCTCCGCGGCAGGAACACAAACAGCGCGTCCTCACCGCAGCACAGCCAAAGGGCAATACCACTCAGCTACCGAGGGCGGACGATAAATTGCCTTACACTATCTGTTCCTTAGGGATATGATGTAAATTTTTTCCTCTGTCTTAAGGTGCATGATATATTTTCCGGACCAGTTTTGTTGTGCCTATATAAATATAAGGGTTCGAATCCTCAGTGTGGAAAATTTTTAGTGCCAGTGTTTGGCCAGCAAGGGGAGAAGAGATGGTGCCATAATGTTCGTGGTTACCAGCCTTTGCACCAATATCTTTGATTGAATTCCAGAACTCTGCAAAGTGTATCATGCGGTAAAGGTATATGATACCGTTATTGGTAATGGGGACGTTAAAACTGGAGGACACCTTGGTGCTATTCGAAAGGGATAGACTATGTGTCGGCAGCTGGTTTCCCCTCATCTACTACAAGAGCATTACGCTGTACAACCACTCATCCAAGTCATCCACACGACACGGACAGATTCTTAACACTTCATAACAGGTCAGAGGAAAGCGGCGGCAAACCAACTCTGTTGCAGTATTTCAACAAATAGCGATGCAGGTTTCAAAGCGTTGAATTGTTTCCGATTGCATGCAAAATGATCTCTAAAGCGGAACTCGTTTTGCCCATTCGACTGAGCGGTTCCAAAATAGTCTAGTGAAATGCTGGAACACGGAGAATAGCCAGAACTCTAGCAGCGACAGCATCACCCTGGCCTGTGATGACTTCTGCCGCCGTGTAGCAGCGCTGCTCAGCCACTTTTGGAGTACTGGTAATTGTTCTTGGCGTTTGACAGTCCCTGTTTTTGCGTATCAAGAAAACGAATGTAGCACTAGACTTACCTGAGACCGCTCAATTGAACGAGCACGTCAAATTCTGCTTTAAGAAACATTTTGTTTGTAATGGGAGAAATATGGACGCTTTCTGTCGACACTGGACGACGTATGAAGCACGTGATGGGCATTATTTTTCAGAACGACAACTTCAGAAATTGAGTCCACCTTGATGCAAAACACCTTGTTATTCGATTATTTATTTATTTTCCCAAACTAGTTTCGGCCACAAATAAAACCATCATCAGTGGGTTTTTTAATGTAAAACATGCAGAAAATAGCATGGGTATACAAACACAGTGGCACATAGTTACGTTTTTACTACTCGTTTTCTGAAGTATAGTTTTCAATGGATACTTTCATACTACCTTATTTATTGTATGTTACATCATGCTTTTGAGAATTCTTTCTGTTCGCTTCTTTTTTGTTGCCGTTTTTACTCAGCGAACATCATGTCATCTGCAACTGTGTGAGCGGCTGTTAGTAAACACAATACTAAAAGGTGAACTTCGTAGGTCAGCAATATACACTTGGGGTTGCGGTAGTGTTGTGGAATCCAAATATTTGGTGTGTACTGTTACTTAGCTATTCGTGTATTCAGGGCTGACTTCAGCTACATATTGTCAAAACGAAATTGCAAACATCTGCCAAACCACAAGGGACTATGCGTTTGTCGACTCTTAGGCGATACACCCTGTAAATTCGTATATTGGGCTAGAAATTCATTTACAATTCCTATTGCAAAAGAATGAAACAAGAAAGAAAAAGAAGAAAAATAGCATCATAGTGTGACATGAAGGTACAGGTCATTACGGAGGATAGTACGTAATTTTCAGTAGTTTGAAGAAGGAAACCAGCGATGCATTTAGGGAAACCACATCGGGGTAGCAGAACGGGATTTGCTTCACAAGCGACTACCCTCTCCCTCCCCGGTGGTCTATCAGTATGTTAGCCTAGTGTCTCAGTGTCACGTGTAGCTGAAAGTGTTTTCCTATAGATAAATATGCTGTCATGATAGCATATATGCACTGCTTGTACATTTCAATAGTTTCCGCAATAAGGTGGGAAGCAACAACTTTTCCGACAATGGAACAACATTCCAAAAGTCACTGTTATCCCCCAAACAAAGAACTGATATTAAAAAAGAAGTAGTCAGATGCAACCGCCAAGGAAAGTATGATTTTGCATCAACCGTCATTTTAACTCAATTAATGTAATTTTTACCAGCAATATAGAATAGAATTCGAACTCTAAAAACGAAGTTGAAAAATAACTGCATCAGTATCAGTGAAGGACAAAGGACTCAATAACGGGCAGAGGACTGACGTAGCAATGCCACTGCATTTCTTATAAGAATTTTTGGATCCTTGAAGTTACATATCTTGATTACGAACTTTTCGATTTGCTTTTGTACATAACGCAATAAATCACTGGCAAAAGATATTGAAAGCACTGTCTGTCCGTAATAATATTTCACGAGATTATAACATAGACGAGGAAGTCAACGCAAGAAACGTGTGTTACATTTTGGAGAAAAACGGCAGAACTGTTTTTAAATTATATAAAATTATCTTTAACCTAAGACAACTGCTTTTTACGACACCCTGCGTATTTATAAATAATAAATCTACTTGATGCTCTCGCTTGCTCACCGAATGGCACTGCGCTGCAAATGAGTACTCGACAACTTATCAAGACTCAGGTTTCACGTGGCTCCATTAAATTGCTTATGGGTCATGTCTAAATAATTCCTTCGGAAAGGATGTAGCTGAAGTTATCCTCGCCAACTTCCGGCTTGTCCACCATCGCCCACAATTTCGACTGGATATCAAATGAACTCTTCTTCCCTTCTCGAACTTGTCTAACATGTTTAAGTGGACATTTCAATTTCTTATCAACCTTATACGTACGTTTCTTCAAAAATAGGAGACAGTTGAGTGGTTTTACGAGTAAAATAAAAGAAGGAACGCACACAGATTTTTTTTCTATCTCATAAAAAGTCGAACCAACTACAGCCATCCTCATACGTGTTATGAACGCTAGAGTGGACGTGAATTGGACGTGATTCCCACTGAGATCGACGAGCTATTAGGATATTTAACGGAGGGCTGTAAAACAAATGGAGCTTCCGGATAGACCAATAGGGATTGAGCAAGAACACGTTCTCTAGCTTCGAACCGTCTGTTATACGCATCTGTAAATCAAGTGCCTCAAAGAAATTCAAAAATTAATTAATTAATGAAACTTTGGAAGTAGTACGGACGTTGTATGGTTTCGATGAGAAATATTTGCTTCACGTTGCATAAGACCATATTGCTCTACAAATCATTTGAATGAAACTGTAAGTATAAACGCACTTCACAATGTTTCAGATGAAAGGGGATGGGTAACTCGGGTAAAAATGCACTCTTACCTTGCACGACAGGGGAATTACGATTGTTTAATTTCATCCAGTACTTCAGTGGAGACAAAAATCAAATAACGTCGTCCTATATAATCACGTTACATCATTTAAATTAAAGCGTTATCTCTGGCCAGGGAGTTGCCCTCAGCAATCGTAAATGATGTTACAGTTAATTAACATATCATTCGATTTTATCTCTAATATTCGTGCTTGACAAATGTAATAAAATTTAGAAGCGTCAACTGGAAACGTGAATCCGGCTGCATCAGGGAACACAATGCCACACAGAAATGGAAAGATCGGTATTAACTCGGGGCAGATCTTTTATTATACAGTACTAGGCGCGTCAAATTTCTAGAGATCGACTTTTGACAGAAGAAAAACGTGGGGCTGTGGCAAAAATCAAGCAGCCTGTACATGCGTCGGACGCTTTTATGCAAGCCGGATTGCCGTTTGTCTGTGTATCAAGAGTATCTGGACACACCTGTTGAAAGGTGGCTACACTGAGCCACTGCGCCAAAGAGTATTATTTAGCCGCCTCCACTGGAGTGCTTGGGGAGAACTCGTAGTAGTCAGTGCTTGGGGAGAGCTCGTAGTAGTCAGTGCTTGTTGAGATGTGCTAGTGAAAAGTGCTTGCTGAGATGTGATACTGAAAGGTTCTTGTTGAGATGTGGTAGTAGAGAGTCGGTGTGGAGATATATTGTAATGATTAGAGTGATTTTCGTCAATATATGAAGGTAAAAGAAAAAAAAATTTTCCTTTTCTTTTTATTATCTCAATGTCTTAAATAATGCAGCATTACAGGTTCAGTCAACAAAGCATCTGGCTTGTGTTCTTGTATTAGAGTGTAATTCTGCTTTCCTTACGTAATTACAGTATTTCTATTTTTTTAATTACTTCAGTATAAATGATATTTAAAATTTCTTGTCTTAGTGAAGAAGAACCGTGCCAGATGTGTACGTTGAATCACACTTCCACACACAGAACAGCTACACTTGTGCTTTGTTGGATTCCTAGATTTTATAGTTGCTGGGGACTTAATTAATTAATTGTATTAACGAAAATGTTCATTTCATTCTTTGTTGTTGTTCCATGCAGTCAGATTGCGGACAAAAACTAGTCAGGGCCAACCGTTTACGAGACAGCGTAATCGGACATACAGCTACGAAGAGTAAAAATTATTTTCAAACTTAACAATTAAGCCCCCATGCACGTGGCGACCGCTGCTTCGGATCGTCCCTTGGAATCTTCTGACTGTAAAAATAGTAGACAGTAGTATTGTTGTAGTAATTTGTAGTTTAGTAATTGTAGTCTATTTTGCATGTGTAGATTTGGTAATTGTCATTCTTCTAATGGTATTTTTTCTCAGAATTTGATTTGTTGTCTTGTACGCGCATTTGACAATCTAGTGCAATTATTTCAATTGTTCGTTAATCGTGTTTGAGGGAAACATTTCGTGTGAATGGTATTGTTGGAGATAAAGTGTCATTGTGTGCGATTTTCATATAGTTTTGTATATTTTGTAAATGATTACGCGGTCAATGAAAAAGGCAAAAATGATGAATAGTGAGAATGACGAAATTGTTAACATGGCGAACTCGCCAACACAGGAGAACAGTGTGATGAATAATGAAGTGGAAAACAGTTTAATAAGTCGGGAAAATAGTCCGGAACCATTTCAAAATTTTTCTCAATCAGAAAATTCACAGAATACGAGATTAACGACAGAAGATTCTGTAATAGTATCGAACACAGATGGCCTTACAGCTATGACGAAGGAAGTTGGTTTTGTGGGAAATGTTAGGGGCGAAAGGAATTTTGAACTAGTTCATGCGGAGCAGTTGATGAGTGCAATATTAAATTTAGGAACACGGTTAGACTCACTGGGATCACAAATGGGAACAATGGAAACACGGTTAGGATCTGAATCAAAAACAGAGATGGGAACTTTGGAAACACGGTTAGATTCACGAATAGGGACATGTTTCAAAAATATGAAAGATGAATTAAAGAAAGAAATCAGAGAAGAAGTACAACCGATTTTGAATGCTCACAATAATAGATAAGTTGCAGTAGAGATTAGACAAAGAGAACAGGATAGAGAACAGGAAGAAAGAGATCGCGTGATAGTACAGAAATTTTCAGAGTTAAATTTACAACGTGCAAAAGATAAGGAAGAAATATTTGAGAGAATCGAGGAATCCGTACCAAATGACAGATTAAATAACCTAACACAACAGTATGAACAGTTAACTACTAAATGTGTTAATACTGAAACGCGAGTCGCGACACTTACGGAAGACGTAAATAAACAGAAAGAACAAATAGGTGATTTATCGGAAAGAGTTGAGGAGATTTCAGATAAACTGACAAATCTTAGTTTAAATGGGGACAGAGATTCAGATGATACAGCACCATTGCCATTTGCAGAAACCGAGGAGTACCAGAACATAAACAAGCATGTTGAAAATCAGGGAAAATTTAATGAACGCGTGAAAAGGGAATTTGAGGCATTAAAAAAGCAAGTCAAACAAATAGAAGGCGAAATCGTAGGTAAAGACAGTAGAAGAAATTTAAAATCACAGATAGCAGAGGGCTTTGAAGAAAGTAATTTGTTTCGTGTACGGGACGCAACAAGAGAGCGCCAGGCGCGTGAATTTAACAATGATCGTCATTGTGACTGGGACAGACGCGGTAGGTCTTTGTCGCCACGAGGAGAAAACTTTGACTATAAACAATCTTTAAATGTTCGGAAATTTAAGATCTTCCGCAATTCTAAGAATGACATACATCCATGTTCATGGTTAGATCAATTTATGTACGCACTCCCACCAAATTGGCCACTAAGTCACAAACTGGAATTTATGTGTGGATATTTAGAAAACGAACCGGCGACGCGGATGCGCGCACTCATTAGAGATTGTAATAATCTGAATGATGTTTATCATGCATTTCTATCGGCATATTGGTCCGAAAACACGCAAGACAGAGTCAAACACAGTCTTATTATGCAGCGTAATTTCAAACGGTCTGAGTTCCGCACGCCAGCGGAATATTTTGAAGACATGATTCGAAAGAATCAGTTCCTTTCCAACCCTTATAGCCCGACTGAATTAATTCGCATTTGTTTAACTAAGCTGCCACAATCCATAAGACAAATTGCTTTAGCTGGAAGATGTAAAGACGACATCGAGACTTTTAAGACTTTGTTGCAAGAACTTGAGTATGACAACGACGACGGGACTTCTTGTAACTTTTTCAGTAACAGTAATTACAATAGATTTTCAGAGAAAAGAGATAGTGATCGGAACGGGCGTTATATGGGTAATTTTGAGAATGACAAACGTAACAGACAGGACAATAGATACCAGCCTTATGACTATAACAGACGTCCTAACAGAAATTACACAGACAATTATGATAACGGTAATTCGTACCGGAATGATCAATCATATGGAAACAGTAATCGGTATCATCAAGACAGAAATTATTCACACAGTAATAGAAATTCTTTCTACAGAAATAACCAGGGTAGTAGATACAACAATAATTTCAGAAGTGACAGTAGAAATTATACAAGGAGTAGTCATGCAGACAGACAGGAAAATAGAAATTTTAATAACAGACACAACCAAGAATTAGCATCTAACAGACAGGAGGGACCTAATTGGCATCCTCCACGTGACAGAACTTCAGAGAGACAAGTGCAAATAGTACAAATTGATCCGCGAAATGACGGGAATAATCAAAGACGTGACGCAAACAATCGACAATGACTTGCAGCTTCGGCTTCTGGCAGCAATATAGACGGTTCAGAAAGTAATGACACTACGACTTTACACTACGTACGCCTGGAAGACATGAGAGACATTTTGTTAGACGAAAAGGAAAATAATGTAGACGCATTTTTACATCCTGTTATTGAAGTATGTGTGGGTAAGAATAAGTTCACTGCAGTTTTAGATTCCGGGAGCCCACTGAATGTCATTAGTGAATCAGTTTTTCGTATATGTGAAAGAACTATTGCCTGTCCCGTGTTACCTGTTTCTAAAACTACAATTCGAGGCGCTATTTCTGGAAAAAGTGTGGAAGTTAAACAACAGACCAACTTAAATTTCATTTGTCAAGGATACGAATTTTCTGCTAATTTTATTATTGTTCCATTACTCAGTACACAAATTATATTAGGTATGGAGTTTCTTAACACACATAAGCCAATTTTGAACTTTAAAGAAGGAAGTGTGAATTTGACTGTTGCCGGAATGCCGAAAAGTTTGAAATTTTTCGAGTGTTTAGCAAGATCTGATTCAGATACAAAATGTTTAAGGTTTCTTACTTCTGAAGTTTTCGTTGAGCATTATGACGACAGTGTGTTTATTCATGACAATGACAATAGATACAGAGACGCGATGGATGATATAATTAATAGCGAAGAATTAATTAATGAAAAGGTTAAGAAAGCTGAAGTGCCAGATGACGTTGCAAGAGAAGAGCTGCACCAAATTTTGACTTCACATGCTACAGTATTTAGTCATCACACAGGAACTATACAAGGCTTACAATATTTATTTAAAGTAAAAGAACACACACCATTTCGCGGGAAAACGTACGCTATTCCTTTGGCTTACAGAGATAAGGTTAAGAGTGACTTCAATACATGATAGATCAAGGCATTACTGAGCCAGCAGTCAGTCCTTATACCAGCCCATTACACGTTGTTCTTAAAAAGGATGGGTCAATTCGTTTGGTTCTGGATTCCAGACAGATAAATAATATCATCATTCCTGAAACTGACCGCCCACAAAATTTAGATGAACTTCTTCAACATTTCCATGGAATTAAAGTTTTATCCACGATTGATATGCGCGTGAGTTTTTGGCAAATAGAACTCCACCCTGATTGTAGAAAATACACTGCCTTTTTAGCCTTTGGTAACTGTTACCAGTTTCGTAAATTACCGTTTGGACTTACTGTATCTTCAGCAGCATTCATTCCTAGTTTAAATGAAATTTTACCTGTTTATCTTCGTAACAATATCTCTTCATATGTTGCCGATATTCTTATTGCTAAACGTTCTTGGAGTGAGCACAACAAAATTTTGGATTCATTATTAGGTATTTTTGCAAGAGTTGGCATTACAGTGAACTTAGAAAAATCTGAATTTGGTCGTTCTCAGGTGAAATTTCTCGGTCACATTATTTCTACAGAAGGTATTCTTCCTGATCCAGAGAAACTAGACGCTATTCATAACTATGCTGTTCCTACCACAAAACGTGATGTTTGTAGTTTCCTTGGTGTCTGTAATTTTCTTGGGCGCTTTGTTAAATGGACGATTTGGCCACACCCCGTTTTTGCGAACTATCTGGAAAGTTCTTTATAAACGAAAATCGGTCGACAACTCTGTTTGGTTAGTTTGTATTCCTGATGAGTGGGTTAATAAGCTGATTTGGTATACGCATTTCAGTTATGCACACTTTGGTCCCAGAAAATGCTTTCATAAATTACGGGAAAATTGTTACTTCAGTAATATGGAAAAACGTATTTGATCTGTTCTTGCCAAATGCAAATTATGTCAGAAGGCTAAGCCGCCAACAATTTCTCACAGAGCACCGTTGTTTCCTATCATTCCAGCGAAATTAAAGGAGATGGCTGCAGTCGATTTGTTCGGTCCAGTGGTTCGTTCTACTAATGGTTTTGCGTACATTTTCGTAGCAGTGGAGTTGACATCAAAATATGTGTGTTATACACCTTTACGCAAAGCAACAGCTCGTTCAGTATCTAATGATTTCATCAAACATTTTCTTAAAGAAGTTGGTCATGTTGATAAGGTTATATCAGATAATGGATCACAGTTTCGTTCTAAAATTTGGCTTCGTACTCTACGGCGTCGTAAAATTAAACCAATTTCAATTTCACTTTTTCACCCTCAATCTAACGCTTCAGAGAGATGGATGAAGGAAATCAATAAATTGTGTCGTCTTTATTGTCATCAGAATCACAGAACGTAGGATCAGTATCTTCGTATTTTTCAAAACATTCTGAATGAACTTCCTAATGACTCAACTTCTTTACCGCCAATTCTGATATTAAAAAACAAAGCACCGACAAATCGCATGTCTGAAATCGTTCCTTTTCCGCCTTCACGGAAACTGCGGCATTCTGAAGTTGTGAACATGGCTCTGCAAAATATTGCATCTGCGGCTGCTAGAAGAGAGAAATCAGCTAAACATCCTGCTCGTTTAAAAACCTTGTCAGTTGGTCAAGAAGTGTTAATTAAGTCTCATCGTTTGTCTCATAAAGGAAAGGGCTTGTGTCGCGAATTTTTTCTGCTTTATAACGGTCCATATAGAATTCGCAAAATTATTCATGATAACACTGTTGAAGTAGAAACTCTTAAATCACGACGCTCTAAGGGAATACATCATATATCTAACGTTAAAATTTTTGTGGAATGACATACTTTTGAGGAACTAACAGCTAAATGTAAACATGCGGAGAGTACAAGGATACCGCGCTGTGTTTTGGCGGCGGCACATACTCAAAGCAACAGTCAAGTCTGCGCGCCGCACAAGGCAGTCGTTGACCGCAAACAATTGCTTCCTACGTCACGCGCCTACAGCTAATCGAGCGCTCAGTGCGAATGCACTGACAGCTGTAAACAAATACACAGTTTAATTTCTCCGATTAAATTCAGTATAAAGCTATAGTGACTTGATGCATTATGTTATTAACATTCAGTATTTTTCAGGATACGGTTCTATAAAATATTTGAGAACTTCAGGTAAATTCTGTGTGTCTCCGACGTTAAGAGGACTTGCTATCGAGAAAATTTCAGAAAGAATGTAATTTCCAAGAAGAAACTAATAAACTAAAAAGGTAACTATTAATTGAGTTTATTTTTTCAGGTAACATGTTTCCACTTAGGTACGTATTTTAGACGTAATTTGCTGCTCGCGGTTACGTGATTTATACTTTGTGCTAAATTTTATGTTCTATGAAATTACTTGTGAAGCGACGTGCTTGCGTACATTTGCTGATTTTTGTCAGTGTTTTATTAATGAACAGGCTTGTTATTTGTATATATTATGCATCGCTTGGCTGCACTGCTTTTTCACTGATGTCATATTTTTCTATTATGTGCCTGCTGTGCTTATTTATTTAAATTATAATTATAACCTGATTAATTGTACTGACTGTGATTATGTATGTCAGTTATACTTTGTGATTTATCTGATTGCGCCTTCATGTTTACTTATTAAGATGACATATGAACATTTATTAGCTTATGCTGATATGAACCTGTTTATTATGTTAGATAACATATTTGCTGCCTTGCTTATGGATTGCATATTTACACATTTCTGTTTGTTGTCATAACTACTCTTTAATTTGGTATATAGAAATGCTGATATATTGTGAATGAAGATAGAGTTTAGGTCACACTATTGTATTAATTATAGATTGTTCGCTTGGCAGAGCCTCGTTGTAAGAATTGTGCTGCATCCACTTGTTGACATTCTGTTCTCTACTGGTATATTTACTCGCTATTGCATGTTTTGCTTACGCTCAGTGCCTTATATTTTTAAGATAGGAAAATGAACTGCTATAATTCGACATAAATGACATTAGTACAAGAAACTTCATAGAAGTCACATGAGCTGGAGGTTTTATGGAAGCTGTATAAATGTATGCTAACAGGAAGGAAGCTAACGACATGACACACCAAAACTAGGTTTAGACCATTGACAGTTATTACACTGCATTTTTCGTGAGCAATTGAAATAGCAAGTGACACTTAACACAAAAATACTCCACATGTTTGCTCTGCCATAATTCTTGAAGTGGTGTACACACTGTGAAATATTATGATCATTCACACTCCGTAATCGTACTTAATTACTGAGCGGTATGCGAACTAAGTCTGTTAGAGGTCATGTATGCATTTCTTTTGTTTATAATTCATAATGAGTAGAAGATTTGGCTCAGATGGATTACACAGAGGTTGTGTGTTGACAATGTGTCTTCGGATTGTATGGGATGATGAGGTTTGCACTAGGATTTTATCTGTACTTGTTCGAGGAGACTGACTAGAGGAAAGAGTTGCTATGGAAGTGAAATGATATTGGTAATAAGGTTTATATGTATCGACGAATTGAAGAGGTATTATTGAGATTATGTGAAGTTGATGATTACTGGAGTTTTTGTGGACGAGAGGTAAGGTAAATGATATTGATGATAAGAGTTATATGTATCGATGTAAGAGGTATTATTGAAGTATTGAGATTATGTGATGCTGATCATTATTGGAGTTTTGGTGGATAAGAGGTAAAGTAAGTGAGGAGCATATTTTTTTTTGTTGGTCTATATGGAACAAGGAGGATGAAGATAGCAGACTAGAACACTAAAATGGAAGGAAGATTGTCTACACACACTTTGTTAAATCAATAAGCAGTACATACTTTTTTTGGAGCGAGGAAGTATTTGCATATCTTGGCACACTGACAGTTGTTCAGCAACAGTACATTTGATCTGGCTTGGCAAACATTGGTCTTGACATGATGACTATGACGTTGACTTAACTATTATTGACTGTTATACATTGCTGCCACTACTACTTGATACACATGATGAACATGAAATTTTGACAGAATTGCATTTACACAGTTAACACTATTCAATTACACAGTAGTACTTAATGTGGATGAAAGATGAGTGAGTGTGTTTTGTGTGTTTTCCTTTCCTAATCCTACCCACCTATCTCCTAAATATTATTTTATTTGTTTGTAGTGGCTTGCACTGACACCCATAAATATTATAGGTTTACTGATATTTGTGTATTTGTAATAGTTAATATGACAATTATCTGATATCATTTGTGTGTTTATTAGAATTTGTATGTTTAGTGAGTAAAAGCATTTATATGTGCATACAAACTATTGTTCATGCCTGAACTGTCTGATTAGTGATGGTGGATATTATGGACTGTTACCTGCACTTGTTCAACTTTGATGTGTGACGCCTAGAAATGTTTAATTTCTGCTGATGAACTGTGTGATTAGTGATGGTGAATAATACGAACTGTTACCTGCACTTTTTCACTTTTTCAACATAATGGGTGCCACTTAGAAATGATTAATTTCTGCTGATGAACTGTGTGATTAGGATAGTGAATATTACGGACTGTTACTTGTACGTTCTCTACATGATTGGTGCCACTAGGACATGTTTAATTTCTGCTAATAAACTCTGATGAACAGTGTGATCAGTGATAGTGAATATTACGGACTGCTCTCTGGACCTGCTCATCATTGCTAGGAGCAACTGATGGACTGATTCTACTGGAATAACGTCACTTGTTGGTGTTTGCACTTGTTCAACACTACTGGGTGCCACTGTAAGAACTGTTTCTACTGAAATGATGTTACTTCTTGCTGTCTGCACCTACTCAACATTGCTGGGTGCCACTGATGGACTGCTTCTACTGAAATGATGTCAGTTGTTGGTGTCTGCACCTGTTCAACATTGCTGGGTGCCACAGCTGGAACTGCTTCTACTGAAATAATGTCACTTGTTGCTGTCTGCACACGCTCAACATTGCTGGGTGCAACTGATGGAACTGCTTTTATTGAAATGATGTCACTTGTTGGTGTCTGCACCTGCTCAACATTGCTGGGTGCCACTGATGGATTGCTTCTACTGAAGTAATGTCACTTGTTGGTGTCTGCACCTGTTCAACAATGCTAGGTGCCACTGATGGACTGCTTCTACTGAAAAGATGTCACCTGTTGGTGTCTGCACCTGTCAACATTACTGGGTGCCACTGATGAACTGCTTCTACTGAAATAATGTCACTTGTTGGTGTCTGCACCTGTTAACATTACTGGGTGCCACTGATGGACTGCTTGTACTGAAATAATGTCACTTGTTGGTTTCTGCACCTGTTCAACATTGCTGGGTGCCACTGATGAACTGCTTCTACTGAGATATTGTCACTTGTTGGTGTCTGCACCTACTCAACATTGCTGGGTGCCACTGATGGACTGCTTGTACTGAAATGATGTCACTTGTTGCTGTCTGCACCTGCTCAACATTGCTGGGTACCACTGATGAACTGCTTCTACTGAAATAATGTCACTTGTTGGTGTCTGCACCTGTCAACATTACTGGGTGCCGCTGATGGACTGCTTGTACTGAAATAATGTCACTTGTTGGTTTCTGCACCTGTTCAACATTGCTGGGTGCCACTGACGAACTGCTTTTACTGAAATAATGTCACTTGTTGGTTTCTGCACCTGTTCAACATTGCTGGGTGCCACTGATGAACTGCTTCTACTGACATAATGTCACTTGTTGGTGTCTGCACCTATTCAACATTGCTGGGTGCAACTGATGGAGCTACTTCTATGGAAATGTAGTCACTTGTCGGTGTCTGCACCTACTCAACATTGCTGGGTGCCACTGTTGGAACTGTTTCTACTGAAATGATGTTTCTTCTTGCTGTCTGCACCTGTTCAACATTGCTGGGTGCCACTGATGGACTGCTTCTACTAAAATGATGTCACTTGTTGGTGTCTGCACCTGTTGACCATTGCTGGGTGCTACTGCTGGAACTAATCATTGAAAGCATTTTGTGTGAACATTTGTATAAACCGATTTTTTGGGTATTGTGTGAACTATTATGTAAAGTCACATGTATGAAAAGAAGTTGTATTGCATACTGTATTTTATATATTAGGTTATTGAAAGGTCAGTGCAAAGCCAAAATTTTAACTATTTACGTGATATTTACGTATTAATACTATCTTTTATTTTTGTCTGTATTTTTGTGGACGAATTTGGTGGTATTTTCTCCACCAATGCTGGCAAAAATACCATCAAATTCTGGCCCGCGGAGGAGGGGCATATGAAAGGTGGCTACACTGAGCCACTGCGCCAAAGAGTATTATTTAGCCGCCTCCACTGGAGTGCTTGGGGAGAACTCGTAGTAGTCAGTGCTTGGGGAGAGCTCGTAGTAGTCAGTGCTTGTTGAGATGTGCTAGTGAAAAGTGCTTGCTGAGATGTGATACTGAAAGGTTCTTGTTGAGATGTGATAGTAGAGAGTCGGTGTGGAGATATATTGTAATGATTAGAGTGATTTTCGTCAATATATAAAGGTAAAAGAAAAAAAAATTTTCCTTTTCTTCTTATTATCTCAATGTCTTAAATAATGCAGCATTACAGGTTCAGTCAACAAAGCATCTGGCTTGTGTTCTTGTATTAGAGTGTAATTCTGCTTTCCTTACGCAATTATAGTATTTCAATTTTTGTAATTACTTCAGTATAAATGATATTTAAAATTTCTTGTCTTAGTGAAGAAGAACCGTGCCAGATGTGTACGTTGAATCACACTTCCACACACAGAACAGCTACACTTGTGCTTTGTTGGATTCGTAGGTTTTATAGTTGCTGGGGACTTAATTAATTAATTGTGTTAACGAAAATGTTCATTTCATTCTTTGTTGTTGTTCCATGCAGTCAGATTGCGGACAAAAACTAGTCAGGGCCAACCGTTTACGAGACAGCGTAATCGGACATACAGCTACGAAGAGCAAAAATTATTTTCAGACTTAACAATTAAGCCCCCATGCACTGTATAGTGCGGAGTTGACCGATTTTTGACACGAGAGCGGACCCACCAGTGCAAAAGGAGGCGGGGAGTAGCGTGTTCTTAATAGAGAAGATGTAACAGTAGAATGGGTAGGTCGGGAGAGATAAATGATGTCGAACGTGAGCTACTAACTACATGTCGTTTAATTAACATGTCAGTCAGGGAAATTTCAACTATTGTAAAGCCTCCCAGGTCAGCTGTTGGTGATTTGATTGTGTAGTGGAAACGCGAAGGAAAAACCACAGCCACATAAATAGCAGACAACAGATTGACTGTGGTTAGGATGCTAAACAGAATCTTAGATAATAGTCTAGGAGCCCTCATAAGACACATTTGTATGTAGTGATGTTGAGTGACAAATATTCGTGTTCGACGAACGGCTGGAGAACGTTACCTACCATCATGTGTAGTGCCATCATTGTAGTACGGAGTATGTTGTGTTGGTGTATGGGGGCGCTTTCTGTGGTTAGCGTCGTTCCTGATTTCGCTTAGGAAAAATCTGAATGGTGAGGGATATGAACAGATTTTATAGAGTTATTTACTACACTAAATTGCCAAAGAAATTGGGACACCTGCCTAATATCGTGCAGGGCCCTGCGACCTAAGGACTGAGGTAGTGCTGGAGTTAACTGACACCATGAATCCTGCAGAGCTGTCCGTAAATCCGTAAGAGTGCGAGGGGGTGGGAATCTCTTCTGAACAGCACGTTGCAAGGCATCCCAGATATGCTCGATAATGTTCACGTCTGGGGAGTATGGTGGCCAGCAGAAGTGTTTAAACTCCGAAGAGTCTTCCTGGAGCCACTCTGTAGCTGTTACGGACGTGTGTGGTGTAGTATTGTCCTGCTGGAAATGCCCAAGTCCGTCGGAATGCACAATGGCCATGAATGGATACAGGTCATCAGACAGGATGCCTACGTACGTGTAACATGTCAGAGTCGTATCTAGACGTATCAGGGGTCGCATATCACTCCACCTTTACACGCCCCACACCATTACAGAGTCTCCCCCTGATTGAACAGTTATCTGCTGACATGCAGGGTCGATGAATTCATGTTATCAACAGTCCAATGTCGGTGTTGACAGGTCCAGGCGAGACGGAAAGCCTTGCGTCGTGCAGTTATCAAGGGTACACGAGTGAACCTTTGGCTCCAAATGCCCATATCGATGATGTTTCGTTAAATGGTTCGCACGCTGACACTTGTTGAACGCCCAGCATTGAAACCTGCAGCAATTTGCGGAGGAGTTACGCTTCTAACACGGTGAACGATTGTCTTCAGTCGTCGTTCGTCCTGTGATTGAAGAATTTTTTACCCGCTGCAGCGATGTCGGAGATTTAATGTTTTACCGGTTTCCTAAAATTCACGGTTGACTCCTGAAATTGAACGTGCGGGAAAATCCCCACTTCATCGTTACCTCGGAGATGCTGTGTCCCATCGATCGTGTACCGTCTATAACACCAGGGTTCAAACTCACTCGCCGGCCGTATTGGCCGTGCGGCTCTAGGCGCTACAGTCTGGAGCCGAGCGGCCGCTACGGTCGCAGGTTCGAATCCTGCCTCGGGCATGGATGTGTGTGATGTCCGTAGGTTAGTTAGGTTTAATTAGTTCTAAGTTCTAGGCGACTGATGACCTCAGAAGTTAAGTCGCATAGTGCTCAGAGCCATTTGAACCATTTTTCAGACTCACTCAAATCCTGATAACCTGCCATTGTAGCAGCAGTAACCAATCTAATAACTGCACCAGACAGCTGTTGTCCTACGTAGGCGTTGCCGACCGCAGCGCCGTATTATGCCTATTTACATATCTCTGTATATGTATGCGCATGCCTATACTAGTTTTCTTGGCGCTTCAGTGTATGTGCAGTAGAAGAACAGTTCGGAGACAAGGAGTGTATCAACATAACAATGCACCCTGTCATAAAGCAGGATAACTGAAGCCGTAGTTCGTTGACACTAACATTCCTGAAATGGATTGTCCTGCTCAGAATCGCTACCTTAGCCAACTGGAACATCTTTGGGATGCGTTACAATGCGACTTCGCTCCAAACGCCAATGTCCAACACCACTGCCTTCGCTGGTTGCGACTCTTGAGGAAGAATGCGATACTGTAGTACCTCTGCTGTTCAGAAGTACGGTGCAATGTGCTTCAGTGACAGAAGTCGTTATGAAATACATGAATGTATTCGCAGTTGCGAATATGGAGAACCAGCAGCTACACTCCTGGAAATGGAAAAAAGAACACAATGACACCGGTGTGTCAGACCCACCATACTTGCTCCGGACACTGCGAGAGGGCTGTACAAGCAATGATCACACGCACGGCACAGCGGACACACCAGGAACCGCGGTGTTGGCCGTCGAATGGCGCTAGCTGCGCAGCATTTGTGCACCGCCGCCGTCAGTGTCAGCCAGTTTGCCGTGGCATACGGAGCTCCATCGCAGTCTTTAACACTGGTAGCATGCCGCGACAGCGTGGACGTGAACCGTATGTGCAGTTGACGGACTTTGAGCGAGGGCGTATAGTGGGCATGCGGGAGGCCGGGTGGACGTACCGCCGAATTGCTCAACACGTGGGGCGTAAGGTCTCCACAGTACATCGATGTTGTCGCCAGTGGTCGGCGGAAGGTGCACGTGCCCGTCGACCTGGGACCGGACCGCAGCGACGCACGGATGCACGTCAAGACCGTAGGATCCTACGCAGTGCCGTAGGGGACCGCACCGCCACTTCCCAGCAAATTAGGGACACTGTTGCTCCTGGGGTATCGGCGAGGACCATTCGCAACCGTCTCCATGAAGCTGGGCTACGGTCTCGCACACCGTTAGGCCGTCTTCCGCTCACGCACCAACATCGTGCAGCCCGCCTCCAGTGGTGTCGCGACAGGCGTGAATGGAAGGACGAATGGAGACGTGTCGTCTTCAGCGATGAGAGTCGCTTCTGCCTTGGTGCCAATGATGGTCGTATGCGTGTTTGGCGCCGTGCAGGTGAGCGCCACAATCAGGACTGCATACGACCGAGGCACACAGGGCCAACACCCGGCATCATGGTGTGGGGAGCGATCTCCTACACTGGCCGTACACCACTGGTGATCGTCGAGGGGACACTGAATAGTGCACGGTACATCCAAACCGTCATCGAACCCATCGTTCTACCATTCCTAGACCGGCAAGGGAGCTTGCTGTTCCAACAGGACAATGCACGTCCGCATGTATCCCGTGGCACCCAACGTGCTCTAGAAGGTGTAAGTCAACTACCCTGGCCAGCAAGATCTCCGGATCTGTCCCCCATTGAGCATGTTTGGGACTGGATGAAGCGTCGTCTCACGCGGTCTGCACGTCCAGCACGAACGCTGGTCCAACTGAGGCGCCAGGTGGAAATGGCATGGCAAGCCGTTCCACAGGACTACATCCAGCATCTCTACGATCGTCTCCATGGGAGAATAGCAGCCTGCATTGCTGCGAAAGGTGAATATACACTGTACTAGTGCCGACATTGTGCATGCTCTGTTGCCTGTGTCTATGTGCCTGTGGTTCTGTCAGTGTGATCATGTGATGTATCTGACCCCAGGAATGTGTCAATAAAGTTTCCCCTTCCTGGGACAATGAATTCACGGTGTTCTTATTTCAATTTCCAGGAGTGTATATAGTAGAATAACGACAGTGAAAATTTTTGTCGAAGCGGGACTCGAACACGGATTTCCTATTTATCGTGCTTGCCCGAGTACACCGGGGAAGCCACCATCAATTGAAACGTTTCCCCTGTACAAGAATATACTGTACATAGTGAATGTACGAGTGCAGGTTTGAGACACGTGGTTGACGACATACAGAAGGTCACGTCTGGCCGTGAGTCGTACTTGGGTAACCTAATGGTAATAAAAAAAAAATCAATGGTCAAGGTGACCAGTTGGGGAATTGTTGGCTCCGGTTCGTTTTCCACTCCTGCCAACACTCTTTTTCATTTTATTTTATTCCTCGTGTTATTAAACAGTTAACTACAAAATTAAAATATATACAAACTGTTAAAAAATGGTAGAGCATATGCCCGCGAAAGGCGAAGGTAAAAAAAAAAAGTAAGGCCACCGTTTGCGATAAGCCCGAAATTCTGACTCGAGTTCCGGTCTGGTACAAATTTTTATTTTCCTCATTCGATTATACAGCTGATGGTTGTCCATATTCACAAATTCGAATATATTTCATATATAGAGAAGAATGGAATGCCATTGCTCCACAAACAAATGGTTCAAATGGCTCTGAGCACTATGCGACTTAACTTCTGAGGTCGCAGGTTCGAATCCTGCCTCGGGCATGGATGTGTGTGACGTCCTTCGGTTAGTTAGGTTTAATTAGTTCTAAGTTCTAGGCGACTGATGACCTCAGCAGTTGAGTCGCATAGTGCTCAGAGCCATTTGAGGCATTTGAGTCCATTCGGTAGTGACATTACAGTATAGCAAGGACGTTAACGGGCATTCTCCATGTTGCCAAGGACTGGTGTCACTTTGAAACAATACCACACACTAACACAAATTTCATTTTACAGTCTAATTATATATGGAAAGGTCATTTTCCAACTACTTACATAGAGCACATCACTTTAATATCCGGTGGTTGGATGTTATATACATCTTTCCATCTACACCTACAGCCATTCTCTCTGTGAAGTGCATAACAGAGGATATATCAAATTCTACTAGTTATTAGGGCTTCTTCCCTTTGCATTCAAGTATGGCGCATTTACACGTACCTTATTGGTGTAACTTTGTTCTCGCCAACTCTGCGGGTGTGACACACATGGGGAGATGTGTATTTCTAAATTCAGTTTCTCCGGCGTCTGTTTGTGGACATGGGTCACTACATCTTTGATTTTGGTTGTTTGTTATGTGGTACACCATCCCAATGAGTTGGTAATGGTAAGTGAGTTCTGTATTTCTATTGAATCTGTGTGTTGGTGTTTGCCAAACAAGACAAAGAACTACACCACTCTAGGGGCGCTGTAAAGCATTAAAGGATCAGTGCTGGTTCATTTCAGCTGGTATGTACTGTTTTATCACGCAAAGTTTCGCACTGAACAGTAAACTATTAAGATAATTTTTTGATCTAACAGGCTCCATCATAACTCATTTCATGAAGCCCTCAGTTACGATTCTTCTGCTACTTGACGGGTAAAACGAATTTTACTGTCACATTCATTTTGAGATTCTGACAATGTTGATTTCCATCACTATGAACAAGGATGTTACATCCTTGCACAAATGGAATAATTGATATTATCCTTATTTAAGTATCAGACAACTTTGAGAGTGTAATTAAATGCAAAAACTCCTACCTGATTAATCTTTCAAAACCATTCTGACAGGTCCTACCCTAGTTTTATAGCCCCGTATCAGCGCAACTGTGAACACTTCAGTGACCGGGTTGTTCTAATCAGAATCGACAGCAGACCAACACCGACAACGATAGTTCAGGTATACATGCCGACGTCGCAAGCGGAAGATGAACAGATAGAGAAAGTGTATGAGGATATTGAAAGGGTAATGCAGTATGTAAAGGGGGACGAAAATCTAATAGTCATGGGTGACTGGAATGCAGTTGTAGGAGAAGGAGTAGAAGAAAAGGTTACAGGAGAATATGGGCTTCGGACAAGGAATGAAAGAGGAGAAAGACTAATTGAGTTCTGTAACAAGTTTCAGCTAGTAATAGCGAATACCCTGTTCAAGAATCACGAGAGGAGGAGGTATACTTGGAAAAGGCCGGGAGATACGGGAAGATTTCAATTAGATTACATCATGGTCAGACTGAGATTCCGAAATCAGATACTGGATTGTAAGGCGTACCCAGGAGCAGATATAGACTCAGATCACAATATAGTAGTGATGAAGAGTGGGCTGAAGTTCAAGACATTAGTTAGGAAGAATCAATACGCAAAGAAGTGGGATACGGAAGTACTAAGGAATGACGAGATACGTTTGAAGTTCTCTAACTCTATAGATACAGCAATAAGGAATAGCGCAGTAGGCAGTACAGTTCAAGAGGAATGGACATCTCTAAAACGGGCCATCACAGAAGTTGGGAAAGGAAAACATAGGTACAAAGAAGGTAGCTGCGAAGAAACCATGGGTAACAGAAGAAATACTTCAGTTGATTGATGAAAGGAGGAAGTACAAACATGTTCCGGGAAAATCAGGAATACAGAAATACAAGTCGCTGAGGAATGAAATAAATAGGAAGTGCAGGGAAGCTAAGACGAAATGGCTGCAGGAAAAATGTGAAGACATAAAAAAGATATGGTTGTCGGAAGGACAGTCTCAGCATACAGGAAAGTCAAAACGACCTTTGGGACATTAAAAGCAACGGTGGTAACATAAAGAGTGCAACGGGAATTCCACTGTTAAACGCAGAGGAGAGAGCAGATAGGTGGATAGAATACATTGAAAGCCTCTATGAGGGTGAGGATTTGTCTGATGCGATAGAAGAAGAAACAGGATTCGATTTAGAAGAGATAGGGGATCCAGTATTAGAATCGGAATTTAAAACGAGCTTTGGAGGACTTACGGTCAAATAAGGCAGAAGGGATAGATAACATTCCATCAGAATTTCTAAAATCATTGGGGGAAGTGGCAACAAAACGACTATTCACGTTGGTGTGTAGAATATATGAGTCTGGCGATATATCATCTGACTTTCGGAAAAGCATCACCCACACAATTCCGAAGACGGCAAGGGCTGACAAGTGCGAGAATTATCGCACAATCAGCTTAACAGCTCATGCATCGAAGCTGCTTACAAGAATAATATACAGAAGAATGGAAAAGAAAATTGAGAATGCGCTAGGTGACGATCAGTTTGGCTTTAGGAAAAGTAAAGGGACGAGAGAGGCAATTCTGACGTTACGGCTAATAATGGAAGCAAGGCTAAAGAAAAATCAAGATAATTTCATAGGATTTGTCGACTTGGAAAAAGCGTTCGACAACATAAAATGGTGCAAGCTGTTCGAGATTCTGAAAAAAGTAGGGGTAAGCTATAGGGAGAGACGGGTCATAATCATAAAAGAGAGGTTCAGGAGTGGAATTAAAATACAAGGTGATGGATATCAATGATACGATTCGCTGATGACATTGCTATCCTGAGTGAAAGTGAAGAAGAAGTAAATGATCTGCTGAACGGAATGAACAGTCTAATGAATACACAGTATGGTTTGAGGGTAAATTGGAGAAAGACGAAGGTAATGAGAATATCAAACTTGGGCATTAATTTGAGGAAGAAGTTTCTGAGAATGCACGTTTAGTGCGCAGGATTGTCTAGTTGTGAAACATGGACTGTGAAAAAATGAGAACAGAAGACAATCGGAGCATCTGAGACGTAGTGTACAGAAGAATGTCTAAAATTAGGTGAACTGATAACATAAGGAATGAGTAGGTTCTCGGCAGAATTGGTGAGGAGAGGAATATATGGAAAACACTGAAAAGAAGAAAGGACACGAAGGTAGGATATCTGTTAAGATAACACGGAATAACTTTTATACCTCTAGAGAGAGGAAGATAGAGGTTGGAATATATTCAGCAAATGATTGATAATGTGGTTTGCAAATGTACTCTGAGATGAAGAGGTAGGCACAAGAGAGGAATTCGTAGTGGGACGTATCAAACAAGTCAGAACACTGATGACTCAAAACAATAACAAAATTCGAACTCCTGTAAATTTGATAGAACGTATTTTCTGTAAGAAGTGTAGGTCCTTTGTTGAATTTTCGGAAGCCAAGAAGTACTGCATCTTTCTGGTCACCTTGTTCCAAGGCGTTTCTGAGAATAGCCGGTTTGCTTGGAAGACTTCATTCTCTTCGATCTACATCATTATGTTCAATCAGGACATGTTCTAAGATTCTGCAGCAAACGGATGTAAAAGATGTTGTAGGATAGTTTTATGGATCACTTGCGTTACCGTAATTGTGCCGGCCGCCGTGGCCGAGCGGTTCTAGGTGCTTCAGTCTGGAACTGCGTGACCGCTACGGTCGCAGGATCGAATCCTGCCTCGGGCATGGATGTGTGTCATGTCCTTAGATTATTTAGGTTTAAGTAGCTTTAAGTTCTAGGGACTGATGACCTCAGAAGTTAAGTCCCATAGTGCTCAGAGACAGATACTGATCTACAGTAGCAAAGTAGATTACAGAACAGACAACTCTCTACTTGAGAAACTGAGAACAACCAACACTAAAACAGACAAAAAGCATATTGGTTATCTATTAACCCCCATGAAATGATTCCAGTTCATTGTATCTTATATCTGACAGTTGGGTAGAAATTTCAACATGGAAACACAGAACACTGAGGGAGACTAAAATGTTGCTGAGCATCTTATAGATATGAATCACAGAACAACAGATATGAACACTGACATGAAAATTCCCAAACAGAGCAACAGTCTCAACAAAATTACCGTATACATAATCAACTGTAAAAGGAAAGGAAATAACGAGAGAAAACAGAAAACTGCACTGGAAACCTGTTCTCAGAATGTCCAAGCACACACACACACACACACACACACACACACACACACACACACACACAGACAGAGAGAGAGAGAGAGAGAGAGAGAGAGAGAGAACAGTCTGCTGTCATTATAAAATTCGAAATTTCCGCCCAGAACACACAAAAAAATCAGGCCGGTGTGGCCGAGCTGTTCTAGGCGGTACAGTCTGGAACCGTGCGACCGCTACGGTAGCAGGTTCGAATCCTACCTCGGACAGTTAGTTAGGTTTAAGTAGTTCTAAGATCTAGGGGACTGATGACCTCAGATGTTAAGTCTCATAGTGCTCAGAGTTATTTGAACCATTTGGAACATAAAAAAGATGGCAGAACAAGTGAATCTCTGACAAACAGTGACACAGTGTGTGCTTGGAACCACAGTTTGCCGAAGACCGAGCGGTGTGGCGCAGAGGTCAGCACACTGGACTCGCATTCGGGAGGACGACGGTTGAAACCCGCGTCCGGCCATCCTGAAAGGTTTTCCGTCATTTCCCTAAATCGCTTCAGGCAAACGCCGGGATGGTTCCTTTGAAAGAGCACGGCCGGCTCCTTCCTCATCCTTCCTCAATCCGATGGGACCGATGATCTCGCTGTTTGGTCCCATCCCCCAAATCAACCAACCAACCAACAAAAAGTAAGCACACTCAACTCACCTTCACTGCCACAAACACCCCCCCCCCCCTCCTACCCCACACCACTCAATGATTTACAAAGTCATTCTAAGTCAGTGTATCCCTCCAGTATTTTCGAATATTATTATTTTATTTCAGCGTGTGGCAGTTAAAGAACAATCCAAGAAAATGTGTTGTCAGCAAAATATAAAGTAATGAAAGAGCAATACCCCAACATTAATAAAGCGGCAAAAAATCAATTGCTTAATTTAGGCCAAACATGTTGGTAAATATACGTAATATAATTTTGAAAAATCCTGATTAGTTGCAGATGACGTGAGGGACAAAATAACAGATGTACTGGAAATGACAGATATCCATATAAACATCAATATATGATACTATGACATATATCTTTTCTGTTAGTAATGCTATAAATACAAATAACAGAGCCTCATAACTGTGTAAATTATCGTGTTAAGTTTCTTTTACACGTCATTTGAAAGAAAATAAATCAGCTCACTGACGATGATGAAACTTAAGTGAAAACTTTTTAAACAAGAAAAACAAGTATTTTGAATGATTTTGCGATGCCTTCAGCTCCCATTCTTTGTTGTACCATCCTACAATTCCAGCCTTCATCCATTTTCATGTATCTAACGCCGAAGCACAATACATTGGATGCATCCATAGGAACCAGTTTTACTACAAGATATACTAGGATTGAATTCATAAGCGATACTAATGCATCCAGTGTATAATGCTGCCGTTTTAGATACTTGAAAATGGCCAAATGCCGAAATTGTAGAATCAAATACCAAATAAAGAGAATGACTCCTAACGGCATCAAGAAATCATTTTTGAATGCAGATCCTATCGCAATGAAGATTATTGAAAATAAAAAAACAACGTAGCAGATTAGATGACGATGTTTTTAAAGCAGATCTCATGAGTTACTAATTTCGTAGATCAAATTATCAGAAGTAAGTTGTAAATGATGTCACACAAGTAGTAATGTCGAACGTTTCTTGAGACGCAAATAATCTGTGAGTTGCAGGACTGTTCGTGGAATGCCGTGCGAGTTGACCAATTGAAATGGCCGGCATAAGAAGGTGCAGGTAAGGATTAGACTGATAACTAACTGTTGTGTTTCAGAAGACATTATATTCGTCAGTTCCTGCAGAAAGTCTGTATTTTCACAACTGCAATTTAATATGAGACACTTGGGGCAGAAAATGTCGGGAATTACCCCAAAAGTCTACGACAAATATTTAACACTTAACGGCAGCAGATGACCTACCTTGGTGCACGAGCAGCAGTTGCCGTTGTCGATTCTATCATCGCCGGTAACGGGCAGTCCCCGACGTCCGTAGTTGGGTTACTGTTCTTTCGCAACACCTTTTGTAAATGCGATCTGTCGTACACGTAGAAGTCAGAAAATTATTGTCCTCCCTGTAACCAAGCAAAAGCTATTCTTATTGTGTTGACCTTTCCCTCTGTCCCTTCTTTTTCTTTTTACGGACTTTATTTAGTATAGAGTACGCAGGTAATTTACTGGTAGCGACGCAGTTCGAAAGCTACTAATTTTTTTGTGATGGAGTACGCTACTTTTTTGTTGTATTGTAATTTGCGGTAAAACAGTGGAGACCATGAAACCGGTAAATAAAACAGTAAACCTTCGTTCAGTGTAAACAAGTAATTGTCTACCGTAGTGCAAAGAAGTACTGCCTGCCACACGCAAGACTCGAACCCTGAGACCCACGCGCTGAAGTCGTACACGTGCGCCGGGTGCCACACCAACGTAGATACTTGATTTGAGTTGGGATGATCAGGTGTGACAGACGCATAGACTCAACCGCCGGTCGTACGGCAGGGTGCGTCATCAGATGAGGTCACATGTTCGACACTTGTCATCTACTTTTGGGATATTTCCCAACATTTGCGCAGTCACGTACCTTTTATTAAATAACTTGTCTCGGAGTCATCTATATCGGTTCGGGGATTTTTAAACGTTAATAAGAATCGCCCAGTAGCTATAACAACAATAATAATAATAACACTTGTATCAACAGTGTGAGTCACTGTACCTGTAATAACACTCTTGCTTTGTGATCGTAACGAAACTTCATGTAAGCTAGAAAGTATGTGTCTTATCCGTGTTCTTATGTGCACTGTCTAAGACACTAAAAGACAGAAAGTAGTAGATAGTTCCATTGCTCTTGACCACTTAAAATCCCCAGATACTTAGTTACGAAAACCACGTAACCTGAATCGTTTTTCTCTGGCGATCAAAACTTTGTAATCAATTAATAAAGACTACCTACCTAGTACGACGTGCATAGTAAAGTTAGCGTAATCGCCGCAACTGTATTATTTTCCTAGAGCAAGACAGTACGTTACGTTTGAATGTTGTGTTTGTGTTAATTAATGCAACGATGACGCCAAGGTTTATTATCTATGTGCTATTTCAGTGCGGTTATTGGAGTTTATAGCGGGTATAAATTGTGGCCACGATATTACAGTACAGTACATTATACATAGCCTCTGGGGAGCGTAGGTTTACTCCGCGTTCCGGAAATACATGTGATTTCACGAGCAGCTTTGTAGTTTAATACACATTCGATTAACACGTTGGAGGAATGCTACTGTAAATGGCGAATCACATTTACATTTAGAAGCCAGGATATTTTACCCTCTACTGCAATATCAGTTAAAGGCACCGAATAGTACGTGCTGTTCATTTCAGATACAGAATCCCTTCATGAAAGATGGTGTTCGCAGATTTGTTGCCTATTTTTATATTTTCATTTCGTGGATCGTAGTTGAATCTACAAAAACGGTTTTTTGATTCAGTAAATTTCGTATTTTACTGGAATAAAGAACGTTGCATTTTCATAGAATACGCTATTGATATACAAACAGTCACACAATACTGCATTTCATGACACGATTACCAGTAGATAACGTTGGCAGTGTTTAATTGAGATTGTGTACAGCTATATTTTCAGCCAATTCTCATACGTAAACGTATGTCAATCGACGGTTGTGGACAAATTGTAGAAATACATCAATACCACTTTGTATACCAAAGCGATTGCAATTAAGCATCTTGTTTCTTTGTTCCGTTGAAATTTCATTGATGATACAGTGTCATATCGGAAGCATTTTCAAAAATGAAACTAGTATTTTACTTGAAAGATGATACAACTTAATCAGCAGAATTTTACGAAGTACAAAAGAGCAGGGTATTAGAGTGGATGTGTAACTTGATATAGAAGTTGTTTCAAAGTCTTTGCGACAAACGTCTTGTGGTAATAGATCACTTCAAGGTAACAACTTTTCTTAAAGACAAAATGTTCTTTCACGCTTCCCAATGGCTACTGGTGTCGTTTAGAGCTCGTAATGGCCCTGAGAGGCTGCAGCGTGTATTAGGCACTCATCAGCATTCACATGCAATGTGTGTTGCGTAAGAGCGAAATTGGAGTTACCGATTCGCTTCTAAAATAACTTTCTTTGCCCAGAAACTCTCGTTCTTATCGTTTTCTGGTTGAAAATCTCTAACAGTTTATTGGTTAAGTAGTATACGGCACACTTGGTTGGCAGAGCTGGTTAGTTCAGCGAAATCTCGTAGTCTCAGGGCTTAAGGGCACCGAGTGTCGCAGGACAGAATCAACGAAGGTTTTGTCTCTAACGAGAGTTGTTCCCCATAACATGATCTATTGTCCTTAGAAGTTTGTCACAAAGGCATTAAAACATCCTAGATATAGTTTTCATAACTTTAAATGTCACTTACTGCTACCTTAGTGCTAGTTAAAAAACGAGTTAACGCCTGAAGTCTTTTATTGACAGCATTTAGACTCGAGCAATTAATGGGCGAGTATTATGCAAGAATGACAACTAAAGTAGGTCATGGTTAGACGTTAATGTTTTTGTCTAAGGTATCGAGCCCATATGCAAGATAATTACAGAATGAGAAGGAGAGATACGTTGTAACTGCTGCTATGAAATGTCATTACTCTCACACTCTATTTACGTTGCATACAGCGCGAGCGACGTATGAAGCAACAGTACTGACTATTCTCCAGAAGTCTCTCAAATAATGAGAATGATATTTTGTGAGTATTCAGGCCGCTGAAGACGACGAAAGTTGTCTCTGTGTTCTCCGAAAAACTGAGAGACGATGTGAGTTACGAAAGTTGTAGTTTTAACTTTGTAAGATGGCCTTGTGTTCAATAGTGAAATTAGTACCTCATTTATCTGTAGATAGTACAGATGCAAGATGTCATACTACTGCATAATACAAAACATGAATTCACCGTCAGGAGCATTATTCCAAGAATATCGAACACAAATATATGCAGCCGCGCGGGATTAGCCAAGCGGTCTCGGGCGCTGCAGTCATGGACTGTGCGACTGATCCTGGCGGAGGTTGAGTCCTCCCTCGGGCATGGGTGAGTGTGTTTGTCCTTAGGATAATTTAGGTTAAGTAGTAAGCTTAGGGACTGATGACTTCAGCAGTTAAGTCCAATAAGATTTCACACATATTTTCACACACAAATATACAGGGTGTTACAAAAAGGTACGGCCCAACTTTCAGGAAACATTCCTCAACACAAAGAAAGAAAATATGTTATGTGGACATGTGTCCGGAAACGCTTACTTTCCATGTTAGAGCTCATTTTATTACTTCTCTTCAAATCACATTAATCATGGAATGGAAACACACAGTAACAGAACGTACCAGCGTGACTTCAAACACTTTGTTACAGGAAATGTTCAAAATGTCCTCCGTTAGCGAGGATACATGCATCCACCCTCCGTCGCATGAAATCCCTGATGCGCTGATGCAGCCCTGGAGAATGGCGTATCGTATCACAGCCGTCCACAATACGAGCACCAAGAGTCTCTACATTTGGTACCGGGGTTGCGTAGACAAGAGCTTTCAAATGCCCCCATAAATGAAAGTCAAAAGGGTTGAGGTCAGGAGAGCGTGGAGGCCATGGAATTGGTCCGCCTCCACCATTCCATCGGTCACCGAATCTGTTGTTGAGATGCGTACGAACACTTCGACTGAAATGTGCAGGAGCTCCATCGTGCATGAACCACATGTTGTGTCGTAATTGTAAAGCCACATGATCTAGCAGCGCAGGTAGAGTATCCCGTATGAAATCATCATAACGTGCTTCATTGAGCGTAGGTGGAAGATCGTAGGGCCCAATCAAGACATCACCAACAATGCCTGCCCAAACGTTCACAGAAAATCTGTGTTGATGACGTGATTACACAATTGCGTGCGGATTCTCGTCAGCCCACACCTGTTGACTGTGAAAATTTACAATTTGATCACATACTGACGAAACTAAAATGAGCTCTAACATGGAAATTAAGCGTTTCCGGACACATGTCCACATAACATTTTTTCTTTATTTGTGTGTGAGGAATGTTTCCTGAAAGTTTGGCCGTACCTTTTTGTAACACCCTGTATACATCCGCTGACTGCAGGGAATCAGTAAAGCTAACCAACAATTCCACTTGCTTGTTCTTCAATTACTGTAATGAGAGGATTTCATTGAAGAAACTATGGGGTCCTGTGTGAAACCACTGTCAGAGGGGAGTGGTGGTTGTCGGGGGAGGGGGGGGGGGCGGGATGGAGGTAACGCAGTTGTTTACCTGTTCGCCAAAATTTGCAGCGTTCTAAATACAGTAAGTTGTTATCGCAGTCTAAACGCAAATGTTACAGTGGCATTACCTTTGCTGAACCCAAGATAACCCCTCGTTCACACAGCAATAAATTATTTGTTTCTACAGTCACGCTTTAAAGATCACAAACTACACTATCCACCTAGGGATTAGTCACTGTGGTTTCCGGACTGGGCAATTATTTGTGGCGAGGAGCAAGTGGCCTCTGAGCCGAATCTGAAGGCTGGCTGTTTAGCTACGTAGGATGCAGATACAAGTGTGTTACGAACAGCTTCCTTTATTGACATATTCGCCGTCTGATTATTGCTCTGCGGCATGGCTGTTTAATTTCGTAAAAACTTTCAAAAGGCAAGATCGCATAAATACTGAAAATAAAGAGTTTCCACAGACATTGCTACCATCTTCAGGCTGCCACTACCACACTCCAATGGCTAATGACCAACAGCAACACACACTGATAGAACCTGATACGTCATTCTCCACTTCTGTCCACTGCGTGATCTATACTGAAAAACTGTAACACTAACATTGGAACAATATCGAGCCAATTGTAATATGCTGCAATGTGTCACAAGACCTACTGTGTGGCTAAAGGACAGTATTTGTGTCTTAGCGACGGGTTATGGCGTCAGAACACAAGTGGAAACAGCGTTCTCGCTCGCTATTGGCTGAGCAAAGCACGGTCATTCAAAGTAGCGTGCATTTTCTGGTCTGTGATTGGTTAAAACTCTCGAGACAGAATCAGGCGCGGTCGCCTATCTGGGCAAGTGTGTAAACCTTTCTGAACTTTTATCAGATAGAGTTGGGCGCTAGCCGGAATCGAGTGTAGTCGTATGTGAGAACTCTATTTACAGATAATCTAAGCAATTGAGTTAATGTCTTATTAGAAACACTTAGCCACGGGTCACCGGCGAGTGCAGTAGCGTATGATTAATGCGTGTTTATCACTGTTAGTAGTCACGAGTCTCAAGTGAATATTTACACGAATGCCATGTTGTTGGTTCCCTTGGAACAAAGTTCACGCTCCTTATTGAAAGGTAGTGACATAGTCTTTTACGATCATCACCACTGCAGCACCATATCGTAAACGTGTCCACTACCGACAGTTATCTTCCGCAGCAAATTAGACATCTTCAGAAGACGCAAGGTGGGTTCTAACTAGTAACAATTGCGAGAAGTGTCACGTAATGTACATCTGCAGCCCGTCTCCTACAGCCACAACCGGGGCACGTCTCATTAAGAATGGAGATACTGTAAATATCTTTCTCACTCACATCAGCCGGAAAACATCCTTGGCACACAGTACATGTGGTCTTCTGCCATGAGTCAGAAAACAGCTAAGAATAATGCAGCGAAACTGAAATCTCATCAATCTGCCTTAAATACGATGTACGATTTATGTCCTGTGTCTTTCACCTGTGATGAAGCAGGGAGCCAATCGTATGGACACTCAACATCAGTGATCCTCGAGTAGAAACTCCATTACTCCATCCTTACGAAACATAGCAGCGTATGCTGTAGTATCGAGAGAAAAAATGGTATTTTGACAAGGAACCCCTTGAGTGCGATGGTGCAAAAGGCTAATGATGTTCAAGACATTCGATGCCCCCATACTGTCTAGCATGAAACCACAACATTGGCTGCTAATGGAAACAGGGGGTGGGACTGGAGGTATCCAGTGGTGAGCACAGCATGAGGCTAAGTAGCGTACTTGAACTGCTTTAGTTGACGGGTATCTCACAACAGTCCTACTGTGCTAGTGATCTTGATGGAAAGTAGAGCAATGGAAACGATAAACAAAGCAAATGCTGCATTATATCTACAGCAGCGGTTGCCAAAGTTGAGACGGCTTGTGAAGGGAACCCAAGGACGTTTGTAGATGATATATTAGCGTTTCTGTAAGATGAGTCGGTGGAATGTGTGGTGTCGTATACGCTCGACTATGCGGACGGTGTACATGAGGCGTACAATGACGAGAATACGTGCTTAACAAGTGAAAGTGCTACTGAAACATGTGTCAATTAATGTGGTTCATCATCCTTGTCGGAGAGAGAGCCACAAATCTTGTTTCGAGTGTAACGTAGTGAAAGACAATCGCTAACCGAGAAGCAGAAACTTATTATACTTACGTACATGGAAGAAAAACTACGGATATTCAAGGGAAGACAAAGTGGACTTGTTACAAAAATTGATATTTGCGCTTGTGAAGAATGCTCAACCCAAGAAAATGGCTCTGAGCACTATGGGACTTAACTTCTGAGGTTATCCGTCCCCTAGAACTTAGAACTACTTAAACCTAACTAACCTAAGGACATCACGCACATCCATGCCCGAGGCAGGATGCGAACCTGCGACCGTAGTGGTCGTGGAGTTCCCGACTGGAGCGCCTAGAACCGCTCGGCCACATCGGCTGGCATGCTTAATACAATTTACAGGATGTGTATCATAGTGATCATCACTCTGCACATCAAACTGGTCGTGATGTAGATTACAGTGATTTCAAGAGAAGCAGTGGATCGTTTCACAGTTTCAAACAGTGCTACAGAATTAGAAGATGCAAGATAACAAAATTTCAAACAAATTGTCAACTTGACGATGCACAACAAACTGTGGGATCGGACCAAAAATACATAGATAAAATATACAAACTTATCCCACTGTTCACTAAGGAATTTGTTTTCAACTCCGCCCAATCGAGATTTCAAGAGGAAGTGCGTATGAAAGGAACCATGGCAATTAGAGGCACCAAGAGAGTAGCATCAAGATCAACTAACACCAATGCCTTAGCGCATGCGTATACAGTTATGTCGACTGTTAATGTGGATGGTAAATTGGTTGGAAATTTATTTGTTGTGCAGCGAGAAAAATTTGGAAATTTATGGTAAGGTCTTAAGAGACCAAACTGGTGAGGTCATCGGTCCCTAAGTTTACACACTACTTAATCTAACTTAAACCAACTTTCGGTAAGGACAACACACACTGTCATGGCCGAGGGAAGATTCGAACCTCCGACGGCAAGCGCCGGGCGAAGTGCGGCAAGACGCCTCAGACCGCACGGCTGTCCCGCGCGGCTGCAGCGAGACGTTTGATGTGCTCTTCCCCCTACGATTCTTTCTCGTGCACGTGATCTTGCAAAGGTAGTAGGAAATATTTTCGCGACAAGAAGCAAGAGTGGGAAAATGGAAGGATGAGAATTACAACTACGATATGAGCGCTGCTCTTGGATAATAGCTGGTCCAAATAACTTGCTTTTGCTTGATCGCTGGTCTGCGTATAAAAATCATGCTCTATTAGAGCAAACTATCTCTCCTGAAATGCTTGTGAGATTGCAAGTCATACCACTTGGAACCACTGAACAAATTCAGCCTCTGAATATTTGTATCTTCCGTGCTTACAAAACATATTATCATACTGTCTGCAGCTAGGGCTTAAACGATGGCCAGTTCCACGATAAACGTGCGCGACAGACTGTTTCGCATTCGGTAGCATACCATCATTTTTCATCATTTCTGATCACCCCGTTACACCATTGATACGATTCCATATCCATTCGTTAAGAGTGGATACGTAGCTGAGCGTCCTACACGGTCTGTAACTCCAAAGGTGTTCGCCTTAGTTTTGTGATCACTGTGACGCGCTATTTTTCATTCGATGTTCATGGTGCAAGTTCATCGTTTGCTTTGTACACTTCTTGAACGTCGCCGATGAAAATTTTTGAAATGTAACACAAACATCCCATAGAAGGTTGATTTCTGCACATCCCGGACACTCATTTTCTGTCGCACTCCTGATGCACATGGTGAGTCATTAGCAGCTAATATTTTTTTGTCATAACTGTTAACACTTTGAAATGAACGTTACTGAGGTTTGAACTTGCACTCAAATGGTTCCTTATGAGTCTGTGGGTCTCGTATTCGTGGCGGAAAAATCCATGAAGATCATCGGGCACTGGTTCAGATGAAGGATTAGTTTCGCAATCTTTTATTTTTTTCCCTTACAGTTCATTTACTACCCAATAGCGTAGAGCCGGCTGTTTCTGTCCTTTTCAGCCGCATATTAATCGATCTCGCAGTGGGGCAAAGACGGCGGTGTGGAAGGCGACGGAGAGTACAAACTGAATATAACTGGAATGGGATTTGTGGTAAGGCCATTTGCCTTACAGCCAAAGTTAATCTCCCAAAGGTTTGGGTGGAACCGAGAGATGGAGCAACATTTAGTTTATTTCTGAGAAAACATGTGCTGTGTCATTATTCGGGATAAAAAGTACACGACAAGAAAATAGAACGATCTATTATCTTGTTGTGTAATTTTATTCGCTCAGAAGTTAAGCAGAGGAGAACGTGTGAGGCGCAGCAAATTATAGTGTCTCGGTTCTTTCAAGCAAAATATTACGCGATCTAGCTGTACAGGGTTTCCCAGTTCCCAGGAACCAATGCCAAGGGTATACCGTGTCTTCTAACAAATGGAGAACTTCCGAAATCCTTGTTCGTAAACGATGGTAGGGGGAGGGGTATAAAGATATCCACTGTCTCTGAGAAAAATATGTGAGAATGCATGTATGATTGTCACGGTGGAAAAATTGAACGATCGTCTGTAACGGCTCAGCATCAGGCTATAAACGTTCCAATTTCTATTTTTTAAATGTATATTGTTTATAGGTTTGGTAAGATTGATTATTTAAGATTGATTATTACTGTTTTAATATATATATAAATAAATATTCTGTGCAGTTATAACTACTATTTTGCTCAATGGTCACTGCTTCTGTCTGACTTTAGGAACTAATGACAAGAGCTAGTAAAATGTGTGGTTCGTAGATGAATTTGGAAAAATTCATTAGTTAAAAATGAAGCATGGACGCCGGAAAGTAAAGTGACACGGAAACTCCATTTTGACATAAACTATCTGATCAAAAATATCCAGACGCCGATTAGTGGACCTTAACAAGGGGCGCGTCCACCCTTCACCTTTATAATGACTTGAACTCAGTTGGAGATTTTGGGAGGTGTCTAAATTTCTATAGAAGAATAGTAGCCCATTCTTCCTCAAGAGACGAAACCAGAGAGTGTAATGATGTCGAAGCCTGGAGCGAAGTGGACGTTGTAACTCATCCCAAAGGTGTTACAATAGGTTCACGTTGATTGTATGGGCAGACCAGTCCATGTCAGGAATGTTATTGTCCACAAACCATTACTTCAGATACGCTGCTTTGAGACAGGGTGAAATTTCATGCTGGTACAATCATAATCTCCAAACTGCTCTCCTGTTGTAAGCAGTGCAACATTCTGTAAAATATGTCCATATCCTTCCGCATTTACAGTTTTATTAAGTGTATTAAAGGGACCACACTATAACATCGAAAAGGCTTCCCTTACCGTAATAGCATCTCTTCTGTAGATGACTGTTGGCACTACAGGTGATAGTAAGTAAAGTTCTCCATACATTCGCCAAACACAAAATCTTACAACTGATTGCCACTGGGCCCATCGTGATTTACAACTCTAGATCGATATTTTCTAATCTTCCACTGTTCAGTGGAGTTCGTGTTTACATCACCTCAACCTTCGCTTAACATTATCATCATCATTATCATCAGTTAAGACTGATTATGCCTTTGAGAGTTCAGTCTGGAGCATAGTCCCCCTTATAAAACTCCTCCATGATCCCCTATTCAGTGCTAACACTGGTGCCTCTTCAGATGTTAAGCCTATTACTTTAAAATCATTCTTAACCGAATCCAGGTACCTTCTCCCTGGTCTACCTCGACCCCTTCTACCCTCTACTGCTGAACCCATGAGTCTCTTGGGTAACCTTGCTTCTCCCACGCATGTAACATGACCCCACCATCTAAGCCCGTTCGCCCTGATTGCTACATCTACAGAGTTCATTCCCAGTTTTTCTTGATATCCTCATTGTGGACACCCTCCTGCCATTGTTCTCATCTACTAGTACCTGCAATCATCCTAGCCACTGACATCCATAACCTCAACTTTATTGATAAGGTAAGCTGAATCCACCCAGCTTTGCTCGCATACAACAAAGTTGGTCGAAAGATTGAACGGTGCACAGATAACTTAGTCTTGGTAATGACTTCCTTCTTGCAGAAGAGAGTAGATCGTAGCTGAGCGCTCACTGCATTAGCTTTGCTACACCTCGCTTCCAGTTCTTTTACTATGTTGCCATCCCGTGACAATATGCATCCTAAAAAAGTACTTGAAACCGTCCACCTGTTCTAACTTTGTTCCTCCTATTTGGCACTCAATCCGTTTATATTTCTTTCCCACTGACATTACTTTCGTTTTGGAGATGCTAATCTTCATACCGTAGTCCTTACATTTCTGATCTAGCTCTGATATACTACTTTAAAACTTTCAGTCGAATATGCCATGACAACTAAGTCATCCGCATATGCGAGACTGCTTATTTTGTGTTCACATATCTTAATCTCACCGAGGCAGGCTGTTGTTTTCAACATATGATCCATAACTCAATTTACCGTCAACTCTAACTGCTGCCTGATTATATAAAGTCCTTTATGTGCTTGCAAAAGTTTGCCTCCTATTCCATAATCTTGTAGAACAGACAATAACATACTCCTAGTAACCCCTTTTCTAGATCTATAAAGCATAGATACAATTCCCTGTACCACTCGTAACACTTCTCCATTATTTGCCATAAGCTAAAGATCTGGCCCTGACAACCTCTAAGAGGCCTAAACCCACATTGATTTTCATCCAATTTGTCCTCAACTAACACTAGCACTTTCCTTTCAACAATACCTGAGAAGATTTTACCCACAACACTGATTAAAGAGATACCTCTGTAGTTGTTACAATCTTTTCTGTTTCCATGTTTAAAGATTGGTGTGATTACTGCTTTCGTCCAGTCTGATGGAACCTGTCCCGACTCCCGTGCCATTTCAATTATCTTTAGCATAATTTTTTAAGCATTGCAACAGAAATGTGTGGCTTGTGAGGAACTGGTCTATCGCTGCACCCGATCATCTCAACTTCCTGGTCTCAGTAATCGCGCCCGTTGGACCGCTGGTAACACTTTGGAACTGACGACTGATTCCTTCCGCTGACTTCATGCGGTTTTTGACAGCCACCTTATGCACTGTCTGTCAGTCATGAGGTATGCCTGATCTTAGTTTAGGTGTTGTGGTTCCTTCTCGATTTTACTTTGCACTCAGTGCAGCAACAGTCGACATGCGCACTTTTAGAAGGGTTGAGGTATCCCTCACGGATCTGTTAACCGGGTGACGTCCAACGACCAATCCATGTTCGAAGACACTGAGCTGTCCTGGCCGACTCGTACTGCTGTACTAGTTTTTGTATTGACAACGTAATGCCCCACACCTCCTTCTATATTGGTGGGTTCGCTTCTCGTGACATCTAGTGATCAGTTTCGCAATATGTAGGTGATTCCGGACTCATTTGATCAGCCACTGTAGTTCTGATCTCCAGACGTAGAGCTGCTGACAATTTTCATATGGCACGAAGTTTCATGTCCTGAATACGAATTTTTATTAGCAAAATTGAGACTATTTTTGCTGTCATAATTCTTTCTTTTGGGTCAACAACGTGTTATGAATTATAGCACTAAAACAGCATTGTCGAATGACAGACTTTCGTGGTTCATTGGGCACGTATAACAGCGTTAAGATGAATAGTATCTATCTTTATCTTATGCTCTTCTGACAAACATCCAACACTTGCACTGTTTTAGACGATAATACGTGTTCCGAAAAGTTGTTAGCAACCTAGAAAGCACTGTTATAATTAATTATAACGCAAATTCTGTTACCGCGGAAAATAAATCGCGTTGTATTAATAACTGTTGAAAGGCGCGCGCAGACTTGGCTGTTGCTTTGAGTATGTGCCGCCGCCAGAACACAGCGCGGTATCCTTGTATTCTCTGCGCGTTCACGTATAACTGTTAGTTTCTCAAGTATGTCAGTCCACAAACATTTTAACGTTCGATATATGATATATTCCTTTAGAGCGCCGAGATTTAAGAGTTTCTACTTCGACAGTGTTATCTTGAATAATTTTGCGAACTCTATATGGACCGTTATAAAGCAGAAAAAATTTGCGACACAAGCCTTTTCCTTTGTGAGACAAACGGTGAGACTTAATTAACACCTTTTGACCAACTGACAAGGTTTTCAGACGACCAGGACGTTTAGCTGATTTCCCTCTTCTAGCAGCTGCAGATGCAATATTTTGTAGAGCCAGGTTGACAACATCAGAATGCCGCAGTTTCCGTGTAGGCAGAAAAGGAACAATTTCAGAAATGCGATTTGTCGGTGCTTTATTATTTAATATCAATGTAGGGGGTAAAGAAGTTGAATCATTAGGGAGTTAATTTAGAATGTTTTGAAAAATATGAAGATACTGATCCCATGTTCTATGATTCTGATGACAATAAATTCGACACAATTTATTGATTTCCTTCATCCATCTCTCTGAAGCGTTGGATTGAGGGTGAAAAAGTGAAATGAAAATTTGTTTAATCTTACGACGCCGCAGAGTACGAAGCCAAATTTTAGAGCAAAACTGTGATCCATTATCTGATATAACCTTATCAACATGACCCACTTCTTTAAGAAAATGTTTGATGAAAGCATTAGATACTGAACGAGCTGTTGCTTTGCGAAAAGGTGTAAAACACACATATTTTGATGTCAATTCCACTGCTACCAAAATGTATGCAAAACCGTTAGTAGAACGAACCACTGGACCGAACAAATCGGCAGCAGCCATCTCCTTTAATTTCGCTGGAATGATAGGAAACAACGGTGCTCTATGAGAAATAGTTGGCGGCTTAGCCTTTTGACATAATTTTCATTTGGCAAGAACAGATCGAAAATGTTTTTCCATATTACTGAAGTAGCAATTTTCTCGTAATTTATGAAAGCATTTTCTGGGACCAAAGTGTGCATAACTGAAGTGTGTATACCAAATCAATTTATTAACCCACTCATCAGGAATGCAAACTAACCAAACAGAGTTGTCGACTGATTTTCGTTTAAAAAGAATATCATTGCGAACTAAATAATAGTGTCTAATCTCTACGCTTTCCTTTCTCCTCCACTTCTCCTTAATGTCCTTCCAGATTGGATACTTGTTTTGCTGCTTACCGATGTCCTGGAGCGAAGATGAAACAAAATTTTCAAACGCAACACCTTGAATATACATCAAACAATAACTGTTTTCTTTGCAGTCCTCTTCAGCACTTTGTTTCATACCCATAGGTGCACGTGATAAAGCATCAGCAATAATATTTGAAGAACCATGTATGTAAACAATACTCAAATCAAATTCCTGTAGATACAGCGCCCATCGTGACAATCTTCCATGTGTTAATTTTGTTGACATAAGAAATTCCAGAGCTCGATGATCGGTGTAAACCTTAGTATGTCTGCCATACAAAAATATGCGAAATTTTGTGAAAGCCCAAACAACAGTTAAGGCTTCAAGTTCCGTAATCGAATAATTCTTTTCTGATTTAGAGAGAACACTACTTCCTAATGCAATTGTTTTCTGTACTACAACGCCGTTTTCTTCTATCTCTTGAAATAAGTGTGCACCTAGGCCTTTGTATGATGAATCCGTCGCCAAACAAAATTCTTTAGATAAATCCGGGTGTGAAAGAAGTGGAGCAGCAACTAAAGCATCACGAAGTTGTTCAAATTCTGATTGAGCTTCCTCATCCCAACACCAATTAGAATTCTTTCCCGACAGTTCACATAAACGAGGTGTGGCCAAACTGTACAATCTAACAAAGCGTCTAAGAAAATTACAGACACCAAGGAAACTACGAACATCACGTTTTGTAGTAGGAACAGCATAATTACGAATTGCGTCTAGCTTCTCTGGATCAGGGAGAATACCTTCTGTAGAAATAATATGACCAAGAAATTTCACCTGAGAACGACCAAATTCAGATTTTTCTAAGTTCACTGTAATGCCAAGTCTTGCAAAAATACGTAATAATGAATCCAAAATTTTGTTATGCTCACTCCAAGAACGTTTAGCAATAAGAATATCGTCAACATATGAAGTAATATTGTCACGAAGATAAACAGGTAAAATTTCGTTTAAACTACGAATGAATGTTGCTGAAGATACAGTAAGTCCAAACGGTAATTTCCGAAATCACTTTTGGGTAAAATAGTCATGTCCGGTTATTCTTTACCGACTCTCTAGATAGATTGATAGTTGAAGAGTTGTTTTGACAGATACAAAGAATTGTAGAAGAGTAGGCAGCGGTGCAGAAAACTAAAAGGGAAATAGCACAGCTACAGCTTGGGGCCCTGTGCACGCTACGGCACATATTCACTTAGCGTAGTGAATCCCCTGAGGACTTAAATAGCCGCACATAAATTCCAGTTTGTGACTTAGTAGCCAATTTGGTGGAAGTGCGTACATAAATTGATCTAACCATGAACATGGATGTATGTCATTCTTAGAATTGCGAAAGATCTTAAATTTCCGAACAGTTAAAAAGTGTTTATAGCCAAAGTTTTCGCCTCGTGGCTACCAAGACCTACCGCGTCTGTCCCAGTCCGAATGTTTATTATTGTCAAGATCGCGCGCCTGGCGCTCTCTTGTTGCATCTCGTAAATGAAACAAATTATTTTCTTCAAAACCCGCTGCTATCTGTGATTCTAAATTCCTTCTGCTGTCTTTTCCTACGATTTCGCCTTCAATTTGTTTGACTTGCTTTCGTAATGCCTCAAATTCCCTTTTATCGAGTTCATTAAATTTTCCCCGATTTTCAACACGTTTATTTATGCCCTGGTACTCTTCTGTTTCTGCAAATGGGAATGGAGCTGTATCATCTGAATCTCCGTCCCCATTTAAACTAAGATTTGTCAATTTATCTGAAATCTCCTCAACTCTTTCCAATAAGTCACCTATTTGTTCTTTCTGTGTATTTACGTCTTCCGTAAGTGTCGCGACTCGCGTTTCAGTATTAACACATTTAGTAGTTACCTGTTCATATTGTTGTGTTAGATCATTTATTCTGTCATTAGGTACGGATTCCTCGATTCTTTCAAATATTTCTTCCTTTTCGTGTGCACGTTGTAAATTTAACTCTGAAAATTTTTGTACTATCACGTGATCTCTTTCTTCCTGTTCTCTATCTTGTTCCTTTTGTCTAATCTCTACCGCAATTGATCTATTATTGTGAGAACTCAAAATCGGTAGTACTTCTTCTCTCATTTCTTTCTTTAATTCATCTTAAATGCTTTTGAAACATGTCCCTATTCGTGAGTCTAACCGTGTTTCCATTGTTCCCATATCAGTTTCTAACCGTGTTGCCAATGTTCCCATATCTGTTTTTAATTAAGATCCCAAATTTAATATTGCACTCATCAACTGCTCTATATTAACTGGATCGAAATTCTTTTCGCTCCTAACATTTCCCGCAAAACCAGCTTCCTTCGTCATAGCTGTAAAGCTATCTGTGTTCGATACTATTCCAGAATCTTCTGTCGTTAATCTCGTATTCTGAAAATTCTTTAATTGTGAAAAGTTTTGAACTCGCTCTGGACTATTTTCCCTGCTTATTAAATTGTTTTCTACTTCATTATTCATCATACTGTTCTCCTGTATTGGCGAGTTCGCCATGTTAACAATTTCTTCATCTCACTATCCATCATTTTTGCCTTTTTCATCGATCGCGTAATCATTCACAAAACATACAAAACTCGTCACTATACGAAAATTACACGCAATATGACACTTTATCACCAACAATACCATTCATACGAAATGTTTCCCGCAAACACGACTAACGAAGAATTGAAATCTTCATAATTGCACAAAATTGTCAAACGCGTATACAAGACACCAAAAATTAAATTCTGCAAAAATACCCTTAGAAGGAAGACAAGACAACTACAATGTTCATTACCAAATCTACACAGGCAATATAGACTACAATTACTAAACTACAAATTACTACAACAAAACTACTGTCTGCAATTTTTACTATCAAAAGAATTCTAGGGGACGATCCGAAGCAGCGGTCCCCACGTGCATGGGGGCTTAACTAAATATGATGGAAATAATTTTAATATTTAGATTTAGTAGCTGTCTGTTCGATTACGCTGTCTCGTAACCGGTTGGCCCTGACTAGTATTAGTACGCAATCTGACTGCCCTGACTAGTATTAGTACGCAATCTGACTGCATAGAATAACAACAAAGAATGAAAGGAAATTGCCGTTACCACAATTAATTAATTAAGTCCCCAGCAACTATAAAAGCTACGAAACAAAAACTACGAACAACAGAGCACAAGTGTAACTGTTCTGTGTGTGGAAATGTGATTCATCGTACACATCTGGCACAGCTCCTCCTCAATAGGACAAGATATTTTAAATACCATTTACACTGAATTAATTAAATAAAACTGAAATACTATAATTGCACATAGAAACCCGAATTACAGTCTAATACATGAACACAAGCCAGATGCTTTGTTGACTGAACCTGTGACCAAGAGGCATTGTTAGTTAGGAAATTAAAAAAAAATAAAAAATGTTTTTACCTTCATATATATTGACTAAAAATACACTCTGATCGTTACAACTTCTCCATTCGAACAACATCTGCTGTCTAGCCCATCAAAACAACTGCACACGATATGGCCTCAAATAGTACAGCTATCAACATCCTCTCAGTAAAGCACTAACCACCACAACTTCTGAACAAGCACTCCAGTGGAGGCGGCGGAATAAAACTCTTTGGCGCGATATCTGGCGCTGTGACTCAGTGTAGCCACCTTTCATATGCTCTTCCTTCCACGAGCTAGAATTTGATGGTATTTTTGCCAGCATTGGTGGTGAAAATACCACCAAATTCGTCAAAAAAAATACAGACAAAAATAAAAGATAATATTAATATATATATACATATCACATAACTAGATAATTTTTGCTTTGCACTGACCCTTCAATAACCTAATATATAAAATACAGTAAGGAATACAGATGCTTGAATACATGTGATTTTACATAATAGTTTACACAAGTATCATTAATCAATGGCACCAGCAATGTCGAATGGTGTAGGTAAGAGTCTCATAACATTTCATAATCAGTAAATACACAAAAAATCAGTTTATACAAATATTCACATAAAATCCTTTCAATAGTTCCATAAACAAGTAGCACTCCTCAGAGTAGTTCAGAGTTCCAACAGTAGCACCCGGCAATGGTCAACAGGTGCAAATAGCAGTCTCATAACATTTCATCAGCAGTATTTAAACAGCTCCAACAGTGGCACCCAGCAATGTTGAACAGGTGCAGACACCAATAAGTGACATTATCTCAGTAGAAGCAATTCCATCAGTGGCACCCAGCAATGTTGAGCAGGTACAGACAGCAATAAGTGACATTATTTCGGTAGAAACAGTTCCATCAGTGGCACCCAGCAATGTTAAACAAGTGCAGACAGCAACAAGTCACATCATTTCAGTAGAAGCAGTTCGATCAGTGGCACCCAGCAATGTCACGCAGGTGCAGACAGCAACAAGTAACATTATGTCAGTAGAAACAGTTCCAACAGTGGCACCCAGCTATGTTGAGCAGGTGCAGGTGACAGCCCATAGTAATCACTATCACTGAATATACAGTTCATCAGAGATCCTCAGTAGAAATTAAACATCTCCTAGTGGCACCCATCATGTTGAACAAGTGTAGGTAACAGTCCATAATATTCACTATCACTAATTAGACAGTTCATCAGAGTTCATCAGCAGAATTTAAACATTTCCAAGTGGAACCCATCATTTTGAACAAGTGCAGATAACATTCCATAATATTTACTATCACTAATTAGACAGTTTATCAGAGTCCATCAGCAGAAATTAAACACATCTAAGTGGCACCCATCATGTTGAACAAGTGCAGGTAACAGTCCATAATATTCACTATCACTAATTATACAGTTCATCAGAGTTTATCAGCACAAATTAAACATTCCCAAGTGGCACCCATCAATCTTAATACGTGTAAGCATGAACAACAGTATGAATGCACACTCAATTGCTTTTACAAAATTATCATCAATGCTCTTACACTAAACATAAAATAATAATAAACACACAAATGATATCAGATAATTGTCATATTAAATATTACAAATACACAAATATCAGTAAACCTACAATATTTATGGGTGTCAGTGCAAGCCACAACAAACAAGTAAAATAATATTTAGGAGATAGGTCGGTACCAATTATTTGGGATTAGGAAAGGAAACCACACAAAACACACTCACTCACCTTTCATCCACATTAAGTACTACTGTGTAATTGAATAGTGTTAACTGTGTAAATGCAATTCTGTGCAAAATTTTATTTTCAACATGTGTATCAAGTAGTAGTGGCAACAGTGTATAACAGTCAATAATAGTTAGTCAACGTCATGGTCATCATGTCAAGACCAATGTTTACCAAGCCAAATGAAATGTACAGTTGCTGAACAACTGTCAATGTGCCAAGATATGCAAATGCTTCCTCTCTTCAAAAAAAAAGTAAATACCCCTTACTGATTTAACGAAGTTCACATGTAATCTTAGTAAGTAAACATGAAGGCGCAAGCAGATAAATCACAAAGTATAACTTACATACATAACCACAGTCAGCACAATTAATCAGGTGACAATTATAATTTAAATAAGTAAGCACAGTAGCCACATAATAGAAAAATATGACATCAGTGAAAAAGCAATGCAGCCAAGTGATGCATAATATACACAAGTAACAAACCTGTTCACTAATCAATCATTGTCAATATCAGTTAACACGTAATCGCGAGCAGCAAATTACGTCTAAAGTACGTACCTAAGTGGAAATATGTTTCCTGAAAAATAAACTCAATTAATAATTACCTTTTTAGTCTATTAGTTCTTCTTCGAAATTACATTCTTCCTGAAATTTTCTCGATAGCAAGTCCTCTTAACGTCGGACACACACAGAATTTACCTGAAGTTCTTAAATATTTTATACAACCGTATTCTGTAAAATACTGAACATTAGTAACATAATTTATCATGTCACTATAGCTTTTAACTGAATTGAATCAGAGAAATTAGAATGTGTATTTGTTTACGGCTGTCAGTGCATTCGCACTGAGCGCTCGATCAGCTGTAGGTACGCGTGACGTAGGAAGTAAACATTATCTTAAAGAAGTGGGTCATGTTGATAAGGTTATATCAGATAATGGATCACAGTTTCGCTCTAAAATTTGGCTTCGTACTCTGCGGCGTCGTAAGATTAAACCAATTTTCATTTCACTTTTTCACCCTCAATCTAACGCTTCAGAGAGATGGATGAAGGAAATCAATAAATTGTGTCGAATTTATTGTCATCAGAATCATAGAACATGGGATCAGTATCTTCATATTTTTCAAAACATTCTAAATTAACTCCCTAATGATTCAACTTCTTTACCGCCTACATTGATATTAAAAAATAAAGCACCGACAAATCGCATTTCTGAAATTGTTCCTTTTCCGCCTACACGGAAACTGCGGCAGTCTGATGTTGTCAACCTGGCTCTACAAAATATTGCATCTGCGGCTGCTAGAAGAGAGAAATCAGCTAAACGTCCTGGTCGTTTGAAAACCTTGTCAGTTGGTCAAAAGGTGTTAATTAAGTCTCACCGTTTGTCTCACAAAGGAAAAGGCTTGTGTCGCAAATTTTTTCTGCCTTTTACCGGCCCATATTGAGTTCGCAAAATTATTCATGATAACACTGTCGAAGTAGAAACTCTTAAAACTCGGCGCTCTAATGGAATACATCATATATCGAACGTTAAAATGTTTGTGGACTGACATACTTGAGAAACTAACAGTTATACGTGAACGCGCAGGGAATACAAGGATACCGCGCTGTGTTCTGGCGGCGGCACATACTCAAAGCAACAGTCAAGCCTGCGTTGACCGCAAACAACTACTTCCTACGTCACGCGTACCTACAGCTGATCGAGCGCTCAGTGCGAATGCGCTGGCAGCTGTAAACAAATACACAGTCTAATTTCTCTGATTCAATTCAGCTAAAAGCTATAGTGACAAGATAAATTACGTTACTAATGTACAGTATTTTACAGAATACGGTTGTATAAAATATTTAAGAACTTCAGGTAAATTCTGCGTGTGTCCGACGTTAAGAGGACTTGCTATCGAGAAAATTTCAGGAAGAATGTAATTTCGAAGAAGAACTAATAGACTAAAAAGGTAATTATTAATTGAGTTTATTTTTCAGGAAACATATATCCACTTAGGTACGTACTTTAGACGTAATTTGCTGCTCGCGATTACGTGATTCATACTTCGTGTTAACTGATATTGACAATGATTGATTAATGAACAGGGTTGTTACTTGTGTATATTATGCATCGCTTGGCTGCATTGCTCTTTCACTGATGTCATATTTTTTATTATGTGCCTGCTGTGCTTATTTATTTAAATTATAATTGTCACCTGATTAATTGTGCTGACTATGGTTATGTATGTAAGTTATACTTTCTTGATTTATCTGCTTGTGCCTTCATGTTTACTTATTAAGTTTACATGTGAACATTTATGTGCTTATGCTGATATGATGCTAATGACCTGTTTATTATGTATGATACATATCTGCTGCTTTGCGTATGGATTGCATATTTACACATTTCTGTTTTGTTGTCATAACTACTCTTTAATTTGGTATATAGAAATGCTGATATGCGGTGTATGAATATATGTAGTTTAGGTCACACTATGGTATTAATAATAGATTGTTCGCTTGGCAGAGCCTCGTTTTAGGGATTGTGCTACATCCACTTGTTGACATTCTGTTCTCTACTGGTACATTTACTCGCTATTGTATGTTTTGCTTACGCTCAGTGCTTTATATCTAAAGATAAGAAAATGAGCTGCTATAATGCTACGAACGACATTTGTACAAAAAACTTCATTGAAGTCACATGAGCTGGAGGTTTCATGGAAGCTGTATAAATTAATGCTAATAGGAAGGAAGCTAACGACATGACATACCAACACTAGGTTTAGACCATTGACAGTTATTACACTGCATTCTTCGTGAGCAATTGAAATAGCAAGAGACACTTGACACAAGAAATACTCCACACGTTTGCTTCTGTTTTGCCATGATTCTTGTAGTGGTGTACACACTGTGAAATATTATTATCATTCACACTCCGCACTCGTACTTACTTACTTACTGAAAGTTATTCAAACTAAAGGCTGTTAGAGGTCATGTATGCATTTCTTTTATTTAATGATGGACAAGGTAACCAAAACGTATTTTATAATTCATAATGAGTAGAAGATTTGGATCAGATGGATTACACAGAGGTTGTGTGTGGACATTGTGTCTTCGGATTGTATGGGATGATGAATTGAAGTTTGCACTAGGATTTTATCTGTACTTTTTCGAGGAGACTAACTAGAGGAAAGAGTTGTTATGGAAGTGAAATGATATTGGCGATAAGGTTTATATGTGTCGACGTATTGAAGAGGTGTTATTGAGGTATTGAGATTGTGTGAAGTTGATGATTATTGGAGTTTTGGTGGACAAGAGGTAAGGTAAATGATATTGATGATAAGGTTTATATGTATCGACGTAAGAGGTATTATTGAAGTATTGAGATTATGTGATGCTGATGGTTATTAGAGTTTTGGTGGATAAGAGGTAAAGTAAGTGAGGAGCATAGTTTTTTTTGTTGATTTATATGGAACAAGAAGGATGAAGATGGCAGACTAGAACACTATAGAAGAAGGAAGATTGTCTACACACGCACTTCGTTAAATCAGTAAGGGGTATTTACTTTTTTTTTGAAGAGAGGAAGCATTTGCATATCTTGGCACATTGACAGTTGTTCAGCAACTGTACATTTCATTTGGCTTGGTAAACATTGGTCTTGACATGATGACCATGACGTTGACTAACTATTATTGACTGTTATACACTGTTGCCACTACTACTTGATACACATGTTGAAAATAAAATTTTGCACAGAATTGCATTTACACAGTTAACACTATTCAATTACACAGTAGTACTTAATGTGGATGAAAGGTGAGTGAGTGTGTTTTGTGTGGTTTCCTTTCCTAATCCCAAATAATTGGTACCGACCTATCTCCTAAATATTATTTTACTTGTTTGTTGTGGCTTGCACTGACACCCATAAATATTGTAGGTTTACTGATATTTGTGTATTTGTAATATTTAATATGACAATTATCTGATATCATTTGTGTGTTTATTATTATTTTATGTTTAGTGTAAGAGCATTGATGATAATTTTGTAAAAGCAATTGTGTGTACACTCAAACCGTTGTTCATGCTTACACGTATTAACATTGATGGGTGCCACTTGGAAATGTTTAATTTGTGCTGATAAACTCTAATGAACTGTCTAATTAGTGATAGTGAATAATATGGACTGTTACCTGCACTTGTTCAACATGATGGGTGCCACTTGGAAATGTTTAATTTCTGCTGATGAACTCTGATGAACTGTCTAATTAGTGATAGTGAATATTATGTACCGTTACCTGCACATGTTCAACATGATGGGTGCCACTAGGAGATGTTTAATTTCTACTGATGAACTCTGATGAACTGTATATTCAGTGATAGTGAATAGTATGGGCTGTCACCTGCACCTGCTCAACATAGCTGGGTGCCACTGTTGGAACTGTTTCTACTGACATAATGTCACTTGTTGCTGTCTGCACCTGCGTGACATTGCTGGGTGCCACTGATCGAACTGCTTCTACTGAAATGATGTGACTTGTTGCTGTCTGCACTTGTTTAACATTGCTAGGTGCCACTGATGGAACCGTTTCTACTGAAATAATGTCACTTTTTGCTGTCTGCACCTGCTCAACATTGCTGGGTGCCACTGATCGAACTGCTTCTACTGAGATAATGTCACTTGTTGGTGTGTGCACATGTTCAACATTGCTGGGTGCCACTGTTGGAGCTGTTTAAATACTGCTGATGTAATGTTATGAGACTGCTATTTGCACCTGTTGACCATTGCCGGGTGCTACTGTTGGAACTCTGAACTACTCTGAGGAGTGCAACTTGTTTATTGAACTGTTGAAAGGATTTTATGTGAATATTTGTATAAACTGATTTTTTTTGTGTATTTCCTTTTTATGAAATGTTATGAGACTCTTACCTACACTATTCGTCATTGGTGGTGCCATTGATTAATGATACTTGTGTAAACTATTATGTAAAATCACATGTATGCAAGCATTTGTATTCCTTACTATATTTTATATATTAGGTTATTGAAGGGTCAGTGCAAAGCAAAAAATTATCTAGTTATGTGATATGTATATATATTAATATTATCTTTTATTTTTGTCTGTATTTTTTTTGACGAATTTGGTGGTATTTTCATCACCAATGTTGGCAAAAATACCATCAAATTCTAGCTCGTGGAAGGAAGAGCATATGAAAGGTGGCTACACTGAGTCACAGCGCCAGAGATCGCGCCAAAGAGGTTTCTTCCGCCGCCTCCACTGGAGTGCTTGTTCAGAAGTTGTGGTGGTTAGTGCTTTGCTGAGAGGATGTTGATAGCTGTACTATTTGAGGCCATATCGTGTGCAGTTGTTTTGATGGGCTAGACAGCAGATGTTGTTCGAATGGAGATGTTGTAATGATCAGAGTGTATTTTTAGTCAATATATATGAAGGTAAAAAACATTTTTTATTTTTTTTTAATTTCCTAACTAACAATGCCTCTTGGTCACAGGTTCAGTCAACAAAGCATCTGGCTTGTGTTCATGTATTAGACTGTAATTCGGGTTTCTATGTGCAATTATAGTATTTCAGTTTTATTTAATTAATTCAGTGTAAATGGTATTTAAAATATCTTGTCCTATTGAGGAGGAGCTGTGCAGATGTGTACGTTCAATCACACTTCCACACACAGAACAGTTACTTGTTGTTCGTAGCTTTTATTTCGTAGCTTTTATAGTTGCTGGGGACTTAATTAATTAAATGTGGTAACGGCAATTTTCTTTCATTCTTTGTTGTTATTCTATGCAATCAGATTGCGTACTAGTACTAGTCAGGGCCAACCGGTTACGAGACAGCGTAACCGAACAGACAGCTACTAAATCTAAAAATTAAAATTATTTGCATCATATTTAATTAAGCCCCCATGCACTGTGTCTCGTCATTCAAATGCTATTACATCTCATGCATAATTTCACGTGGCGGCTTTCGAAATAAAACAGCGCATAGCAGATCAGCTCCCGTACATGTAATTTTGTGCCAGGTTGGTGCTGTATTGCAGTTACCAGAGCATAATGATCAACCCACCTTCTGGAGCTGACTTTCGCCAGGTTAACCCTTCAGTGCTGGAGAAATGTACAAAGATAGGGCTAAGCGAAAAACGTCTGACTCCTGAATTAAGCCTTACTCCGGAGCACTACCGCAGAATTTGACATTTCTTAGCTCAAAAACTAACAGAAATGTCAGATATAGAAGATGACATATTTTATGGTTATGTCAATTAGCAACTAAAAACATTTGTGATAGAATTATCTTAGTTATTTTGAAACAACACTGTACAAATTAGTTACCATTAATATGCCGATGAATCTCTATACCACAGAAATATGGATAACTAATAATATATAGTGTATATACACAAAGTGATACGCTACAGAGGCTGATTTTTACGTGGGAGAGCATTGATTTACAGTTTTTCATATTTTATAACCTAATCAGGATTGTAATTACGTCTTTGCTCAGCAAGTACTTTAACTGTCCATTATCTGACAATTTTCTCTCCAGTTTAATAAAAGTTCCAAAAAACAATATTAGAGAGTAGATTATTTGGTGTACTTTTCTGTCAGTTTAAAAAACTACTTGCCAAAATTCTGTAATTAGTGATTTGTATGAAACTGCAGTCGCTGCACTTAATATCTATTTGCTCCCCGTGATCTATCACGGAAGTTAGTAGTTTTTCTGCAGTTATCATTAATTAGGATGCAAACTGGAAATGTGACAATCTTCATGCACTCGTGGCGAACTATTGGATCTACAACACTGCAGGAATTGAGCAGTAACTAAACTGTGTAGCTGGTATTTGTGCTGTAAACGGTTCATCCATGTTCGGAGCCAGCTGGGAAAATGTAATGTAAAGCGCTCCTGTCCATCGGGCAGGGCGAACAGGTTGCCCGTGCATACACAGAAAATCATAACGTAGTAAATAACACACAGCTGGCAGAGTTATACGCTAAATTGATGTTATGAAGGATGTAACCGATCTTATAAGCTTCCCTAAGGCACAATTACGTAAGACAAAACTTTTGTCTATTACTCCAAATAGAAAATGTAATACTCGAATGTTTTGCATGACAAAAAGTAGAAAAATAATATTAAGTCTAATAAGTGTAATGTTATTTAAAAAAGGAATGCTGTGTATTTTTATGTAACTACACACATCAAAAATGGTACCCAGAACGCCTGAAGATCGGCATTGACAGTAGCTACTGCATCATAGACAAAGTCCCTTTGACTGTTCAGAGATGTCACTAAAACCGCCCACAACCATGCATGAGTAGCGCCTATTAGACTGAGGGGTCCGACAGCCGATCAGTTCCAGTCACTCCACCAGGAAGGTGGGACACGGCTCGTTTTGTCTGTAGCTCAACCATGCCTAGAAAGTCAATACCGCTGATCGATCGCGTTACTTTGTGCCAGGGAGGGCACTCAATAAGGAAAGTGTCCAGGCGTTTCGTAGTGAACCAAATTGACGTTGTTCGGACATGGAGGAGATACAGAGGGAGAGGAAGAGTCTATTACTTGTCTCGCTCAGGCCGCCGAAGTGCTACTACTACAGTGGATGACCGCTACCTACGGACTGGGGCTCGGAGAACCCTGACAGTAATTGCACCATGTTCAACAATGCTTTTCGTGCAGCCACAGGACGTCGAGTTACGACTCAAACTGTGCGCAATAGGCTGCATGATGGGCCTCTTCACTCCCGACGTCTATGGCGAGGTCCATCTTTGCAACCACAACACCATACAGCGTGGCACACATGAGCCTAACAGCATGCCGAATGGACCGCTCAGGATCGGCACCACGTTCTCTTCACCGATGAGTGTCGCATATGCCTTCAACCAGACATCGTCGGAGTCGTGTTTGGAGCCAATCCGGTCAGGCTGAACGCCTTAGACACACGATACGGCGACTACAGCAAGGTGGAGGTTCCCTGCTGTTTTGGGGTGGCATTATGTGCGTCTGACGGACGCCGCTGGTGGTCATGGAAGGCACCGTAACGATGCCTAAATTCCATCCTCCGACCGACAGTGCAACCAATAACGGCAGCATATTGGCGAGGTATTCGTGTCCCCATCGTGCACATCTTGTGAATGACTTCCTTCAGCATAACGAAATCGCTCGTCTAGAATGGCCAACATGTCCTCCAGACGTAAACCCTATTGAACATGCCTATGATAGATTGATAAGAGCTGTTTATGGACGACGTGATCCATCAACCACTCTGAGGGATTTACGCCGAATCGCCATTGAGGAGTGGAACAATCTGGACCAACAGTGCCTTGATGAACTTCTGGATAGTATGCCACGACGAATACAGTCATGCAGAAATGCAAGAGGACGTGTTACTGGGTATTAGAGGTACCGGTGTGTACAGCAATCTGGACCATCACCTCTGAAGGTCTCACTGTGTGTTGGTACAACATGCAATGTCTGATTTTCATGAGCAATAAAAAGCTGGAAATGATGTTTGTGTTGAAACTTCCTGGCAGATTAAAACTGAGTGCCCGACCGAGACTCGAACTCGGGACCTTTGCCTTTCGCGGGCAAGTGCTCTACCAACTGAGCTACCGAAGCACCACTCACGGACGGTACTCACAGCTTTACTTCTGCCAGTACCTCGTCTCCTACCTTCCAAACTTTACAGAAGCTCTCCTGCGAACCTTGCAGAACTAGCACTCCTGAAAGAAAGGATATTGCGGAGACATGGCTTAGCCACAGCCTGGGGGATGTTTCCAGAATGAGATTTTCACTCTGCAGCGGAGTGTGCGCTGATATGAAACTTCCTGGCAGATTAAAACTGTGTGCCCGACCGAGACTCGAACTCGGGACCTTTGCCTTTCGCGGGCAAGTGCTCTACCAACTTTTTTTTTTTTTTCATCTTTCTACCAACTTTTTTTTTACTTTTTTTTATTGTATGTACTTTTTTATGTTTTTGATGCCAAGTCCTCATTTTTCTTACTTTTTGCGAGTGCTCGGCCACTTTTTCGTGTTTTGTATTTTTTTGTTATATTTTTTTATTTATTTTTTATTTATTTATTTATTTATTTTTTTTTTTTCGGCTTCTTAATTTTTTTTTCTGTAAGCTGGATGTCTAAATTACCTTAGCTAACAGAAATGAGAAATAAATGTTTCTTCTTAATATTAATTAAAGGTAATGAATCTTCCTCTTGCTAATGGAAAGATAAGTATATTAAAATAAACTGATACATGAAGTCTCTCATCTTCATAAGGAAAACATAAAATCTTGCAACCCCTTGAAGAACGTTTTTTTTAGAACTTAAAACTTCTCCGCGTATGGCATAAGATAATTAAAAAAAAAATACAATACATAAAACTTGATGTCTAATTTCTACATGAGGATATAGTCCTGTGCGTCTTGCCACAGACTTGATTTCTTTTCTGCTGTGTCTCGTGAAAGGATCGAAGACATTCCGGTTCCAGGTATCTGTAATCGTGCAAGGCTGACATCTCTGAATTCCGTTCCAGTCTTAATCTGTCTATTGTTCTCTGTTTAATTTTATTCCATGATTCTATTTAGGAAGCATGCGTAATTTTTTTTGTAGTCTTTTATCCGCATGAGATGATGGTGCTGAGTCGTTAGATAAACCCAATAATCTTCTTTGCTTTTATTTTCTGCCTTCAAGATATAGTGCACAGTGTGCCCTTTTAGCCAGTTAACAGCATTTCTTTTCGTATCAGGGTATGGCACTGCGTCTGGAGTCAGAAAATCTGCGGCGGTGAAAACGGTTGGAGATGTTCTGTTAACGGTCGCTAATTTCTGCTTAACTATATGCCATACGTCTCTTGCTCTTTCACACACGAATCGGTGTTCTTCAGTGTCAATAAGGTTACATGACGCGCACAAGGGTGAATTTGTGAGATGTATAGCGTGCAATTTGGAATTAGTTGAAATTTTCCTGTTGACTGCATTATACCAAGTTGCTTTCACCTTAGAGGGTAAGTTCCGATCGTCGATATTTTTCCAAATTGCAGACCAGTCGTTGTTGGGGTATTTTCTTTCAATAATATTTCCGTCCTTAGCTTCCATCAAATATGTATAGATGTCCTTTACTCTCTTCAACTGCTGTTCTGAGAGCCTCGAGGAGATATAACTGTACTCAACGAGAAAAGTTTTCAGGTGACAAAGACCAGCTGGTATATGCTTCACATCTATAGGCGGCTGCATGCTTGTTGGAGCAATTTCATTCAGCAAGTGGGCCGTTAAGCTGTCGGGCATCTGTTTCCATTGCTTGCACATTCGACACACATATAACGCTCGTGACCTGTAACTGACATCAACAAGGTTTAAACCTCCTTTCCTTGTTGGGAGTGTTAGTGTATTGAACTTCACTTTGAAAATGTTGCCTTGGCATACAAAGCTTCCTATCGCGGATAAAATTCTTCTGGCTGTTTCTAATGGCATCGGAAAAGCTTGGACAACATAGTTAAGTTTGGATGTTATATACGCATTTACTAGTTTGATTTTCTGTATCTCGTCCAGTTGCCTCATACTGTTTCCTTGTACAGATGCTCGTATGCTTGCAAGTTGTTTTTTATAATTGACGGCAATAGTGTGTTGGATGTTGCTCCTAAATTCAATACCCAAACATTTCAATGTGGATACTTCCGTCAATTGTCCCCGATTTTGCATGGATATTCCTCTGCCTAGGTTCATGATGCCTGACTTCCTTTTATTTAGTTTGGCGCCAGAAGCAAGTTCATATGTGTGTACAATCTGAAGAGCTTTCGCCACTTCATCTTCATTTATAACCAGGACGCCCACATCATCGGCGTAGGCGTTGCACACTATTTTCTTGCCGTTTATACACAATCCTTGCAGGTGATACGTGAGTGTCGCGAGGAGAGGTTCTATTGCTATTGCGAAAAGGGCCATTGACATTGGGCAACCTTGACGTACGGATCCAGTCAATTCAATCTCTCTACTTAGTTGGCCGTTTATCATTATTCGTGCTACACTGTTTTTCAGAATTTGTTGAATAATCCTCACGAATCGTGGTGGGAATCCCATTACTTCCATGATACCAAGAAGATACTTATGATCGACCCTGTCAAACGCCTTCTCGAAGTCTAATGACACTAAAGCACATTTTATTCGGCATACATTTGCGGTTGATATTATATCCCTATATTCGCATATATTCTGATAAATGTTTCTGTCTTTGCCTACACATGTTTGGTACGTGCCAGTTACAGAGTTAATAACCATTTTTATTCTTCTTGCTAATACGCGGGCCATAATTTTGTAATCACTGTTGAGTAATGTTACTGGGCGAAGGTTTTCAATCGCTTTGCTAAGTGAGTTTTTAGGAATTAGAACTATGATCCCTTCAGGAAATTCTTTGGGAGCGGCAACAGTGCCACTCATGATTTCGTTGTACATACATAGCAACTTGCTTTTCATTTGTGGCCAGAACACTTGGTAGAATTCCACGGGGATACCGTCAGGTCCTGGAGACTTATTTTTAGGACTCTGTGCTATTGCGTCTTTCAATTCGTCCTCTTCTATTTCGGCCATGAGATTTTCTACTTGCTCTGTACTAATTCGTCCTGATACGTTTCTAACAAGATCACGCCGCGCCTCGTCGACGGTAGGTTTGGTGGACATCATATCTGAGATATATTTATGAACAGCGTTTTGAATTTCATGCTGTTTTGTGTGCCTGGTCCCATCAGGTAACTTAACTTCTGTCAGTATTTTTCTGTTTCCTCTCTTATTCTCACGCATTACATGGTACATAGCCGTTTCTTCCCCTTCTACAATGTTGTGTAGTCTCGCTCTGAGTTTAAAACCTTCTGACTGTCGCCGCTTCAGCGCCAAAAGTTTTGCTTTGACTTTCTGAATCCGGCTAAAGTTCTCCATTAATCGGGTGTCCAAGGTGTACAGGTCTCTAAGGCAGCTAAAATAAAATTCAGTCGTCTTTTTAATCCAGAAACTTTTCTGTCGCGAGTAATCCATCAGCATTCTTCTTATTTTAGGCTTCGCACATTGTAACCACCAAGCTATGGCAGAACTGTATCGCGGGAATCGTTTCTCGCATTCTTGCCACACATTAGTAAATGCTACGCGACATTCCTCATCTTGGAGATGTGTAATGTTGAGTTTCCATATGCCCCTCGCTCGGTAAGTCTCTTGTTTTTCCAAATTTACTGTGGTGATGTACGCGGCATGGTCAGAAAACATAGTGGGCCAGACCTCAGACTGGAGTACATGGTTCTTAAGGTTGGACGACACGTAAATTCTGTCTAGCCTGCTTGCTGAGTGACTGTTAAAATATGTGAAACCGGCCTGTGCGCCATGGGTATGTTCCCAGGTATCGGTTAACTGCATTTGGTGGACTATTCTTTCCAGTTCTACGGACTTGTTGAAATTCGTTGTCTGGTCTTTCGGGCTAAGTACAGAATTAAAATCGCCGGCTAGGATTATATAATCTTGACGTGTACCGAAGAGATGAACGATTTCCCTTCTAAAAAAATCCGCTCTAGCACGCCTGTTATTGTTGCCTGACGGTGCATAAACGTTGATGATGCGGGCATTGTTAACAGTCACTGCAACCCCTCTGCTGTTTTCAAGTTTTGCTATTTGTGTGACACGGATGCCTTCTTTCGTGAGAATTGCGGTTCCCAGCTCTGCACCGTAACCGGGGTTTATTGTGGCGTTGTATCCACGTATCTTCTCTAATTTAATATCTGTTACTTCCTGTAACAGTAGTATATCAACGTCAGCAGCGTATAGAAAGTCTTGCAAATGTTGTAAATGCAGGGAGGAGCGTATCTTATTAATGTTCAACGTAGCGATTTTGTAGGCTTGCGCTGCGTTCATATTGTCCTATTCATTACCGAAGTCAGTATTCGTCATACGAAGTGCTGTCGGAGGAAAATCCTTTTTCACATGTATGTTCCGGCAATGATGTATTCATCGCCTTCAGTTGATCTCTTGGGGCAGAAGTCTGTTCCGTTCCTCCAGTTTCGTTCAATTCTTCATCTTGATGCATTTCATCCGATTCATCAGCCCAGGTTTTGTGTTGATTAGCTTTCGATGTCTCTTTTTCTGCATTTCTAGTATCAGGGAAAACCTTGTCTGCATCGAAATTTACTATCAGCTTCAACCTCTCGTTTGACGACTGCTCCGTTGACATGGGGCATGGTGTATTTGATTTGGCTTGCAAGGGGTCAGGTGCCTGCATACTCAGAACCGGATTACGATGTTGTTCTTCATGCAGTTTGTTGCTAATCTGCTTTGCTTTTTCTCGCAAAGGGGGTGCCAGTTGTTCAGCTCCCTTATGAGCTAGTCTCCTCTTTTTATGTTTCCTTGGAGGACTGACTCTTGGGGAGGTTTCATCGTTTTCCATTACATCTTGGGTTTCTTGCGCTCGGTCTTGTTCTCTGGCAAGTGATGGGTTGGTTTCCTTGTGGTTTTCTGGAGACTGCTCATTCTGAAGGACTATAACCGGTTCAGGAGTTTGTTCTATTTGAACAGAGATATTTGGTTCTTTTTCTTGACTCTTTGGCTGTGTTGTCCCCATCAAGTCGCTAACTTCCATTATCACTTCATTGTCGCGAGCTGCATCATCCTGGGTAGCGTCCCGAGTAGCGTCAGGAGCGTCACGCGTATGGAGTTGTCCAGCGGCTGCCGCTGCGTAAGTTACAGGCAACGTTGACATGGCCGGGGGTCTCACTGCTTCGCCCGCAGGTAGCTGGGCCACTCGGCGTTGTATACACTGCGAGCGGACATGGCCTGTGCCGCCGCAAGACGCGCAGGTTCTTGGCTGCCCATCATATATTACTATAGCCCGATAACCACAAACATTTATATACGAGGGTATGTGCTTGTGTAAATCCACTCGCAGTTGCCTGATACCATTCAAGACGGGGAATTTGTGAGCAGGAGACCACTTTTCTGCAAAATTGCTAATTATTCTCCCATAAGGAGCTATCACGGAATTGATCTGCTCAGCGGTGATTTCAAATGGTAGTTCAAAGATACGGACAGTTCTTAATCCAAAGCCAGCATGCGTAACACGAACTTCACTAACATTGCCATCGTGATGTTTGAACTTAAATGTTCCGCCACTAGATTCAACAATTTTGTCACACAATTCCGTGTTTTTAAGCTTGACATATACAATACTACTCACAATTGAAAGGTGAATACCTATAACATCCTCAAACGAAATTTTCACAACTTCTTCTAACCACGTCTCAATTTCGAACGAATTCGGTCTCTGCCCTTTCTGGTCAAAAACAAATTTCAATGTGTCTCTCCTATTAGGCTGATCCATCTCTCCTTCTAATATGAATCCATCAAGAGTCTCAAATAACGCAGTAACTACTTCAACAGGCGCTTGACTTACCGAGCGGAGCGCAGCAGACCGCAGCGCACAGCACACGCCGGAGGTCCGCACACCACGGCCGCCAAAAGCCGACTTCGCTAATCTTCTCTGTATCGTTCCAATTTTAGTATATGTACCGCCGAAGCGAGTACACCAACTGAGCTACCGAAAGCACGACTCACGGACGGTACTTACAGCTTTACTTCTGCCAGTACCTCGTCTCCTACCTTCCAAACTTTACAGAAGCTCTCCTGCGAACCTTGCAGAACTAGCACTCCTGAAAGAAAGGATATTGCGGAGACATGGCTTAGCCACAGCCTGGGGGATGTTTCCAGAATGAGATTTTCACTCTGCAGCGGAGTGTGCGCTGATATGAGACTTCCTGGCAGATTAAAACAGTGTGCCCGACCGAGACTCGAACTCGGGACCTTTGCCTTTCGCGGGCAAGTGCTCTACCAACTGAGCTACCGAAGAACCACTCACGGACGGTACTCACAGCTTTACTTCTGCCACTACCTCGTCTCCTACCTTCCAAACTTTACAGAAGCTCTCCTGCGAACCTTGCAGAACTAGCACTCCTGAAAGAAAGGATATTGCGGAGACATGGCTTAGCCACAGCCTGGGGGATGTTTCCAGAATGAGATTTTCACTCTGCAGCGGAGTGTGCGCTGATATGAAACTTCCTGGCAGATTAAACCTGTGTGCCCGACCGAGACTCGAACTCGGGACCTTTGCCTTTCGCGGGCAAGTGCTCTACCAACTGAGCTACCGAAGAACCACTCACGGACGGTACTCACAGCTTTACTTCTGCCACTACCTCGTCTCCTACCTTCCAAACTTTACAGAAGCTCTCCTGCGAACCTTGCAGAACTAGCACTCCTGAAAGAAAGGATATTGCGGAGACATGGCTTAGCCACAGCCTGGGGGATGTTTCCAGAATGAGATTTTCACTCTGCAGCTGAGTGTGCGCTGATATGAAACTTCCTGGCAGATTAAAACTGTGTGCCCGACCGAGACTCGAACTCGGGACCTTTGCCTTTCGCGGGCAAGTGCTCTACCAACTGAGCTACCGAAGCACGACTCACGGACGGTACTTACAGCTTTACTTCTGCCAGTACCTCGTCTCCTACCTTCCAAACTTTACAGAAGGTCTCCTGCGAACCTTGCAGAACTAGCACTCCTGAAAGAAAGGATATTGCGGAGACATGGCTTACCCACAGCCTGGGGGATGTTTCCAGAATGAGATTTTCACTCTGCAGCGGAGTGTGCGCTGATATGAGACTTCCTGGCAGATTAAAACAGTGTGCCCGACCGAGACTCGAACTCGGGATCTTTGCCTTTCGCGGGCAAGTGCTCTACCAACTGAGCTACCGAAGCACCACTCACGGACGGTACTCACAGCTTTACTTCTGCCAGTACCTCGTCTCCTACCTTCCAAACTTTACAGAAGCTCTCCTGCGAACCTTGCAGAACTAGCACTCCTGAAAGAAAGGATATTGCGGAGACATGGCTTAGCCACAGCCTGGGGGATGTTTCCAGAATGAGATTTTCACTCTGCAGCGGAGTGTGCGCTGATATGAAACTTCCTGGCAGATTAAAACTGTGTGCCCGACCGAGACATTCTGGAAACATCCCCCAGGCTGTGGCTAAGCTATGTCTCCGCAATATCCTTTCTTTCAGGAGTGCTAGTTCTGCAAGGTTCGCAGGAGAGCTTCTGTAAAGTTTGGAAGGTAGGAGACGAGGTACTGGCAGAAGTAAAGCTGTGAGTACCGTCCGTGAGTCGTGCTTCGGTCCATGTTTCCGGAATGGACATTCTGGAAACATCCCCCAGGCTGTGGCTAAGCTATGTCTCCGCAATATCCTTTCTTTCAGGAGTGCTAGTTCTGCAAGGTTCGCAGGAGAGCTTCTGTAAAGTTTGGAAGGTAGGAGACGAGGTACTGGCAGAAGTAAAGCTGTGAGTACCGTCCGTGAGTCGTGCTTCGGTCCATGTTTCCGGAATGGACATTCTGGAAACATCCCCCAGGCTGTGGCTAAGCTATGTCTCCGCAATATCCTTTCTTTCAGGAGTGCTAGTTCTGCAAGGTTCGCAGGAGAGCTTCTGTAAAGTTTGGAAGGTAGGAGACGAGGTAGTGGCAGAAGTAAAGCTGTGAGTACCGTCCGTGAGTCGTGCTTCGGTAGCTCAGTTGGTAGAGCACTTGCCCGCGAAAGGCAAAGGTCCCGAGTTCGAGTCTCGGTCGGGCACACAGTTTTAATCTGCCAGGAAGTTTCATATCAGCGCACACTCCGCTGCAGAGTGAAAATCTCATTCTGGATTTTTATGTTGATCGCTATTCCAATTTTCTGTACAGGTCCCGGAACTCTCGCATGTGTCCATTATATGAGTCTTTTTGTTGTTTCAGTTGAGAAACGGTTCATATAAGTGTGTATTTTCCTTAAAATGCCCTATATATGTACAAAAAGGGGCTGAGAATTTTTGTTTCATAAATGTCAGTCCCTTAGGTATGACCTTGAGATGTTCATTTTTCTTGCACTTAACGTTGACTAGCCTTATCGTAGCATATGGAAATGGGACTGAAATTACTACATTTTACCTGGAAAATGAAATTAATGTTTTCATGCAGAAAAAGCTATAGAACTTCAAACTCTAAATCCCAGCATAATGTTGAAACCCTTCCACTAAAGTGCAAAAAATCCTTAAAACAGTATTATTCGACGAGAGACTTCTTTTCACGCAGCGACGACAACAAGAATATGTATGCCTTTTGGTATAGATAGCAGAAGATTTAAATGTTATTTTTGAACTTCAGTTTACATAGCTGTGGATCGGTGGTAGTTAAATATTGGGGACCTTTCATAAGAAAATGGGTAATAAAGTAACAAATACATATTAACATGGGCGTCCTGCTTTTTACGAGTTTCCCCCAAAAGCGGCACTATATTGCAATACGAAAAAAAAGCTTTACGCAACCACCCAGGTCACGTAGTAACAGCACTGAATAAATTCCAAAAACCTGACAATCCCATAAGGATCTTATGTCAAAAATTCTGGGGTACAGGGAAGGAGTACCGTAGCCTATGAGAGGTAGATATTACTTTTGACGGCTTTCAGGGTTTTGTCAATCCGATACCGCCATCGTAATTACTGATACTGGGCGGTACCGATGCAACCATTCTACTCGTAACGCCTACACTGCGGCACTTCTGTCTGTTGTCTGGTTACTGGGAGTTAGTGAGCGTACCCCGTGCTGATGGTTATGTGGAAATTTCCACAAGGTGATCCACCAGTGCGCTCACTTGTGTACTCTGTTCTGTGCGGCAGTGGGAGCAGTGTAGTAGGTGCGTGCGTGCGTGTGTGTGTGTGCGTGTGTGTGTGTGTGTGACCAGTTCAGCCAACATTGCGACCTCTTGCAGGCTGCTATTTAGTACTAACCACTATTTCTTCAAGTGTACGAACAGTCTCAACACGTGGTACATATGAGAAGTTACACGTGAATGTGGTGTTCAATGCAGCTATCATATTGCCAAAGGATGTTATACGAACGTTGTCTGAAGGCAGTGTTATAACAACATGGCACCGATGGAACCATCGAATGTGTTGCTCCGTATTTTCGATTTTGGTTGTTCTTTCTTATTTAACGACATTATTAGTGAAGTTTTCTGTAATCGACGTTGTGATCCCAGCTGTTTCAAAATATTCTTTCAGGTTGTTCGAATCCTGCCTCGGGCATGGATGTGTGTGATGTCCTTAGGTTAGTTAGGTTTATATAGTTCTAAGTTCTAGGGGACTGATAACCACAGCAGTTGAGTCCCATAGTGCTCAGAGCCATTTGAACCATTTTTCTGGTTGTTAGTTGTTACCTGGGTTGCTTACACATTTACTATCCAAAGTAAGGTAGAAAAACCAGCTGTTATTATGTTTTTGTTTTACTTTTCTGCATTTAAAAAGTCTTTTAAATGAGATGGTTTTAAATTTTACAATTTATTTTATACCCGTCAGTTACAATGGTGCCTTTTCTAAGAAATAAAGACTTTCGTTGAAAAGTTTATATTATGTATACTTTTGAAAAGTTTGTGTTAAGGTCGGAAATTGTATTAAAGATTACAAAAATTTTTTGTGAGAGAAATTATAAAAGGTGTTTGAGTTTTCATAGTTTTATAGGGGCTGCAAACGGGAATATAAATACTATAAGATGTAAAGGCATGTACAGCAACTTAGATTTACTGTGGAGTAATAATGGCGACTGTTCTTAAAATATTGCGGACTAGAACTAGAAAAACCACTTCCCAGACTCGTGTCTCTTTCGTCTTACTAATCATTTGTCAAACGGTTTTCAGTGGCTTCCGCGAAAACTGAACCTGGACGTTTTCGATGTCCAGAGCGTGGCTTGCGTTGTACTGTTTTCGACCAATGCTAACTTACCATCGAACATTTCCTGCAAACTAGATACTAATTACTCCGTAACTGCTCCGTTGGTTTTCAGTGCTAGTACTCTGCTGCCCATATATCAAAACCTACTAAAAACACCGCTTTACACTCTCTAAACATCCTGTTTAAACAAAACTTCACTCATCTTCTCTTGCCCCCCTACCAAAAACCGTCTCCCCAATCCCTCTTTCCTCACTTGTCAGAGCTCCTGTGCACAACACTCCCTTCCACGCATTTCCTAAGGGTTGTTCGGAACTTCTGCACCATTATCCCTTCAAAATGTGTAATCAAACATCCATCCACATCAGGTATTTTAACCAATCAACAAATCAGCCTTTTTATCTTTTAACCAACGCCATCGTAAGATACGTCCGATACACAGCAATCCATACCTGCAGATTGTCTTATATAGACCTGCCTTCCTTCTATAGAATCATGTCGTTCTTCATGAATCCAACTAGCGCGGCTGTCTTTAATATTGGCAATAAAATACTCTTGACCTTATGTTTAGAGTACTTACAAATTATTGCAGAAGACAGATTGCCTACGAAGGGCAGGAAGGCCATGGACCTGAAACTTTGCTCTAACAGCTTTTTGAGGTGGCACTTTCACCTTCGATTTGACTTGCAAAGGCTTGAGGATATTGCGCAGTGCACATCCGCTACCTTCAAAAACTTTTTTGAGGTATTTAATTTCCTCTTGTTGATTATCCTTATCAACAGTCATCTGTGTATAAGTTCAGAACACCACTCGCCTGCGCATGGTTAAGTAGATATTCCCATGGATGGAATTCAGATGGTTCAAGATTTCTCCTCGCTATGGGGCCACACTGCGAAACTGCCATCCACAAACCGCCCAAAGACGAGTTCTAACACTTGAAGTGTCCAACACCCTCTCCTCAAGAACTTCGATAAAAACGTTGGCCATCAGAATCGACATCGCAATTACCAACTGATTCTGAGGACACGGTCATGAGAAAAGACCACAGTATCCTGTTGTTTGTATCCATCAGTATACTACATAAAATTCACAGTTATCATTTGAAATGTTAAGAAATTTGTTCTTCCAAACAAGGTTTTGAGAGAATAGCTTGTTTCAGTCTGTCAAGTCGAAAATTATTCTGCACTTCATCAACAACCGAGGCTATGCTTTACTTTGTGTATTCATCTGAGACACACCAATGCGATACCCACCTGGTGTACTGAATACACTGTTGTTATGTTAGTCACGCTGAGCCATAGACAGTTCAACCATGATCTAAACTTGAGCACAGGAAAGATTGTAGCAAGCCCAGTTTTTCCTCATTAAAATACTTCATGATATCAAGTCATTTACGGGCTCTTAGTTTTAGTTTCCTTAGATGAGGCAGATAAGTCAGTTTTGTACAGTATGAGAGACCAAAGATCAATTGTGGCCGAAGAGTTCTGGCAAAATGAGTCACTCCTGTCTAAGAGGGTTGAGGAGGAGACAGGTTCTTGGGGTGAAAATTGCCGATAATAGGCTGCAAAATTAGCAATGATCAAAGGAATGAGAATGCAGAAGGCAATATAAACTGCAGCATTAAAAAGTATGACATGTGACCTGTTCTTTGAAAATGTCGTGAAGATATATCCATTGCAAAAGATTCCTGCTTAGTCCCCCATTCGGTTCTCCGGGAAGGGACTGCTATAGAGGAGATAATTATGAGAAATTGAAGAAACAATGAGAGGGTGACATTCTACGAGTTAGAGGATGGAAGGTCAGAGGTCTAAATGTGGTAAGGCAGCTAGAAACCTAAGGCTCAGTTTAGGTATGGTGGAAGTCAATGAAGTGAAATGGATAGAAGATAATGATTTCAAGTCAGACTAATATAGAGTTATATCAGCAGCAACAGCAGAAAATGATATAACTGGAGAAGGATAATTTATTTATGAATAAAAAGGTAGGCCCGTTAGAATAGTAAACTAACGTCATCAACAATAATTTAGCTGTACATGCCGACGTCAGACGCGAGAGATTCAGAGATAGTGTATAATACGATAATGAAAACGTAGCTGAGTATGTAAAGAAGACGATACTTAAAGACACTGAAATAAGTATGGAGATTGAAATGCTGTGGTAGTGGAAGGAATTGAGGTCTGAAGAGCGTAAAATTGTAGACTGAGATAGAGATTGTAATGTATCCAACAAACAACTGAGGACCTTGTTTTATACATTCTACTCCGAGACAAAGAGATTGACATAGGAGCAGTCGTGGAAGATGAAACCAGTCAGACGACTGATGATCTGCTCTCCGTCCCTAATAAAAATAATGAAATTGAGACCCAGAAACCTCATTCTGCTCTTACAATTTAAAACAGTATTCCGCAGCCTTAGCGCAGGTGAATTATACACAGAACGGTCAAGATTGAAGTCAACACACACAGTATTTTCTGGAGATAATTTAAGACGTATTCTAGAAAGTCAATTTACCGGTCTCCTAAGTGTCAATAGCAATTGGAGAAAGGACGAGGTGGTGCTGGAAGTGGAGCAGAAAATGGAGAAGTACAATAGCGTCTTCAAGTCGGACGATATGCAACTGGCCGCTATTGTGAAAAGAGTCACACTAAAAACGCTCCACCGACGGATTCTATTAACCTGAGGAATCCTATCAGAGAGAGCATTCCTGACTCTATACCTAAGCCTGTAAGAACCGTAATAAATTGAAGTACGACCATGAAATCCCTGTTCGTTACCTAACAGGTGATGTGTCTCCACATAGTGTCGTATGCTCTTTCAGTCGAAAGAGTTCATAGTAAATACTGCTTACGTAGGTGTGCCTGTTCTATGGCAGTCTCCAGTAGGGTTATGTTGTCAATAATAGAACCGTATTTTCTAAACTCACACAGGGACTGACTTACGAGATTAAGAAAGGTAGTGACATATATTTGCTCAGCAAGGGTGACAGGGTACAAATTTCACGTTATATCAGCAGTCAGCGTCAAATATTCGGTGATGAGGACAAAGATGTGGAGAGCAAATGGAAAAAATTCAAAGGCATCGTTCAATATGCACTAGACAAGTATGTTCCAAGAAAGGTTTTAAGGGATGGGAAAGATCCACCATGGGTTAATACCCGTGTTAGAAAAGCGCTACATAAACAAAGAGCACTTCATCTCAGGTTCAAGAGTAGCAAAACCCTAGCTGACAAACAAAAGCTAAACGAAGCGAAAATGAGTGTAAGGAGAGGAATGAGGGAAGCGTTCAATGATTTTGAAAGTGTTTTGTCAACTGACATGAGTAAAAACCCTAAGAGATTTTGGTAGAGTGTAAAATCAATAAGTGGGTCAAAATCACCTATCCTTTCTCTCAGTCACCAAGCCGGCACCGAAATGGAAGATAACAGAGAGAGGTCTGGAATAGTGAATTCGATCGTCCGAAGTTGTTTCACCGCGGAAGAACACTGTCCCTCCTTTCAATCGTCTTACGAACATCTAAATGGCAGATATTGAGATACCCGATCGCAGAATTGAAAAGCAGCTACAGTCGCTTAGTAGTGGAAAGCCTTCAGGATCAGATAAGATACCTATAAGATTCTATAAAGATTATACGAAAGAACTTCCTCTAAGAGTAATTTATCGTAGATCGCTTGAGCAACGAAAGGTACCTAAAGACTGGACAAAAGCGGCGCAGGTCGTTCCTGTTTTTAAGTAAGGCCGTAAGACAGATCCACATAAACATAGACCTATATAACTCTTCAGGCTTTCCCGGCGATCTAATGACATCTTGGGTTGTCGGGTGTTCTGCCGGATATCAGCGTCGTACTTGCACGATATTTCGGTCACGTAGCTCGTAACCTTCATCAGGTGCGACCTGAGACTGCTCCTCGAGTGGACCTGGTCCAGTATTTATGTCTATGTCTATGGCATAAATACTGGACCAGGTCCACTCGAGGAGCAGTCTCAGGTCGCACCTGATGAAGGTTACGAGCTACGTGACCGAAATATCGTGCAAGTAAGTCGCTGATATCCAGCAGAACACCCGACAACCCAAGATGTCATTAGACCTATATAGTTGACGTCAATCTGTTGTAGAATTATGGAACATGTTTTATGCTCAAGAATTATGACTTTTTTGAAAAACGAACACCTCTATATAAATCAAAATGGATTCCGCAAACAGGGATCTTGCGATACTCAGCTCGCTCTGTCGCTCCGTGAGATCCACAGCGTAGTGGACAACGCCGCTCAGGTTGATGCTGTGTTCCTTGATTTCAGTAAGGCATTTGACACCGTCCCACATTGCCGGTTAATGAAAAAAATACGAACTTACGGAGTACTGGAGCAGACTTGCGACTGGATTCAAGGCTTCTTTGCAGATAGAACTCGACACGTCGCTTCTAACGAAACTAAATCGACGGATGTAAACGTAATATCCGGAGTACCACAGGGAAGTCTGATAGGACCGTTGCTGTTTACAGTATATATAAATGATCTAGTAGAAAGCGTCGGATGCTCTTTAAGGCTATTCGCAGATGATGTGCTTGTCAATACCAAAGTAGCAACGCCGGTTGATACTAAGAACTTGCAGAACGACCTGCAGAGAATTGATTAATGGTGCAAGCTCTGGCAGTTGAACCTGAAGGTACATAAATGTAACATATTGCGCATACAGAGGCAAAGAAATCCACTACTGAACAGCTACACTATTGATGTCGAACAGCTGGAGACAGCGTCTGCCGTAAAATATCTAGGCGTAACTATGCAGAGCGACCTTAAGTGGAATGACGATATAAAACAGACACCAGACTCACATTCATTGGAAGAATATTAAGAAAACGTAACTCATCCACGAAAGTAGTGGCTTATAAGGCGCTTGTTCGCCCGATTCTTGAGTATTGTTCATCTATCTGAGACTCCTATCGGGTAGGACTTACAGAGGAGATAGAGATCCAACGAAGAGCGGCACGTTTCGTCACGGGATCGTTTAACTGGCGAAGGAGCGTTACGGAGATGCTAAACAAACTTCACTGGAAGACGTTACAAGAGAGGCGTTGTGTATCACGGAGAGATCTAATATTGACATTTCGGGACTGCGCTTTTCAGGAGGAGCCGGACAACATATTACTTCCCCCACATACATCTCGAATATTGACCGCGAGGAGGAAATTCGAGAAATTAGAGCCAATACAGAGGCTTACCGACAATCATTCTTCCCATGCACTATTAGAGACTAGAGCAGGTTTGGAGAGATCAGATAGTGGTACTGAAAGTACCCTCCGTCACACACCATTAGGTGGCTTACGGAGTATGATGTAGATGTGGATGAAAACGGTGCAGCCAGCCATTGGGCTACTATTGTTACGCAAATGTCGAAATGATTTGGGGACTGCTTCAGTAGATGTTTTATGGGATATGGTGGTCTTCATCCAAAATAATAGGACAATCCTGCTTCAGTTACCCGTATTATTATGCTTTGAAACATTTGATACTGTGCATGTCGTAGGCTAACACTTCAGGGAATGACTTTGTGTAGAATGAGCAGTTCGCAAAGCATCTGCAGTGCAATTGCCAACCTGGCACGGTAATCAGGCGCCCTTACGTGTGTCACTGCTAGATGGCAAAGGTATTGTTGCTTTTCCGTGGATCACTCTACGTAATGCTAAAAAGCAGAGCAAAATCCCTATAGTAGATCATGCCTTTTTTTCACGGGTTATGAGTAAAGTGTGACTTCGTAATTGCAAAAAAATCTTTCTTCATGATATGATCACACACTGACAAATTTTGGATATTTTTCTTTAGTTTTACTGTGAAATCTTACATCTTGCCGAATTTCTTAATTCCCAGTCAGCGGGACGTGCCCTACAGGTTTTTATGAGTGACTCTGATGTTGTGAAAAATCACCGTATCTTTCGATTGCTTTTGAAAGCTTAAATGTTTTACACTGCCAGAACCTACGGATCTTATTACGACATAGATCTCAACCTGATATTTCCATCCGGTCCTGAGATAAAAGGGCATTAACGGTTCGGTACACAGACAGCAGACAAAAAAGTGATCCTGTAAGGGTTCCGTTTTTATCGATTGAGATACGGAACCATCATAACGGAATCTTCTGTTGGGAAACAAGTATGTGCACTTTCAAACAGGGACGAATATCCAAAAATATACCGTATTTGTGCTACAGTAACCAATATATACAGTAATGTATCTTTCTAAACCGCATTCACTCTGTAAAAAGGAGACAATAATCTACTGTCACTCATCTGGTTACATTTTCAACTATGTAGTGTGATTTTCAATTTTTCTAATGGATCAACGACAAACTCTGTATTTCTCTTATTATACTTTTGATGTCCCTGTTCCACAGACGTTCCGCAGTCAAATTCATTAAGTTATTTTGATTATTTTGAGAAACTGGAGAAATTCTGTATATTTAAACCTAATTCATTACTCTTCCCTTTATACGTCATTTATTAAAACCGAAGAACGAGAATGATCTACTTACAAACCAAAAATACTGTATGTAAAAATGATAAATGATAGATAAGTAAATGTAAATTCAGAAGTAGCAAACAATGTTAAAAGAAATCTCGGCGGACATCACTGCATTAAGTATTTTCCTAACGTGCACCTAGGTGTTTATCTTTCTTTATAGTTCTCTCCCGGAATTGTATTTTTACTCAAGTTTAGATCTTCCGTCAGCTCATATTGTAAGGCCCATCAAATAAATGCAAGTTATTCGATTTAGAGAGCTGTGTTCTTTTCCTGAGTTTCTAGTGACGTACATGTATTATTCGACTACAAATGATGCAGTAAGCTAGTACGTTCTTTCTATTATGTTCAGAATATATGGGAACAATGCATTACTCTACTCTAACTCTTGACTGTAGGGATATTGTGATGTCTTTGAAATCGTCTACGGAGTACAAAAGAAAGATACCACACTTGCGAAAGGAGATTTCTTCTTAAATATTACCTCACGTTGAGCGTTTGTTCCATATATCCCCCAGAGAGATTTTCAGATCTGGCCATACTACTAGAAAACTACATAATACATATCACTTTACGTATTAATTCAGCAGAATAACTTTTAGGTGCATATTTTACAAGACGTGGGATTTCCTGTCTGTTTGATGAGCAGACTCGCTGTTCCACAGACAGCTCTAAATTAGCGAAATTGCAGTCGTTCTGCGAAAGAAATAACTTCCGCAAACCGCCAACGTTTCCGGGATCCAGAAAGAGAGAAAAAGGTTTTTCGCTAATAAAATGAATTCTGATGAAACGACTGGGAAACTGTTCGTCCAAGAACTTCCCAGAATCACTTACCTACCTTTCCCAAAGGAAAAAGTCTCATGCGCTTTGAAAGTGTGGAAGTTTAAATGCGTAATTGGTTCTCCTATACCAGACAGAGAAGTACTGATTAACGAAGGCGATGGGACAAGCCGCTTTCAAAAGTGTAGGGAGTAATGGTTGCTGTGAAGATTCTTTCTTTTCCTAAACGAAGCAAAAATTCCTCCATTGTCTTAGGTTGGTGCATACTTTCGTAGCGTTTTTGCTTTACATGTTGGTATTCCGGTTGCTATGCGTTTATTTGCTGGTTGCTAAGGGTTTATTTGCCGATTGCCAGGTTTTATTTGCGGTTCACTGTTTCTATATAAGTTTACATACTGTTATTTTGTCATTTGGAGAAAATGGGGTGACAAGTGAAGAAATCGGAACATTCCCGACCTGTTGTTCTGTTTGAGTTCAATGGAGGGGTGACAGTAGCGGAGGAGCCAGGATCATTTGCGCCGTCTATGGGGATAGTGCCATTGGGTAGAGCACGGCAGTAAAATGGTTTTCTCGCTTTAACGAAGATCATTTTGACATTAATGATTGTCAACTTCAGGAAGAACTTCGTGCTTGTTGAATATATAGTTTAAACGCATTAATCCACACTGATCCACGTCGTTGTACTCCATAAGTGGAAATGTGTTGAACTGCGAGCTTTCCACCAACGTGCGACGTTTGCGCGCGACAGCGAAGGTTCAAAATTGGCTGCATGAATACCGTACGCTCTAATCCAAAATCACTAAGTCAGCGAATGGCCATATGTGTATCTCTGCTTGCTTGTCGTCATTTGGCTCGTGAACAACACCGACCATTCCTGGTCTGTTTAGTCACTAGTGACGAGAAGTGGTATTTTTATGCTCACGTATGAAAAAGAACTTTGTGGCAGAGCCCAAACAAAGCGGACCCGCGCGCATCCCCAGATGGAAATGACGAACAGCGACGATGTGGTTTACTACAATTGTTTCCCCGAGGAGTAACTGTCACTGATGACATTTATTGTCAACAACTGAGACATCTTGAAGAAGAAATCTAAGAAGAACGACGAGGAAGACTGCATAAAGTAAAGCCGCTCCAAGATGTCGCATGTCCGCATTCTGCTAGACTGACAAAAACAGGAGATGGGGTGGAAAGTCGATCGTCGCCCACCTTATTCACCTGACGTTGTGCTCTCAGGTTTTCACCTTTTCCGCCCCCTATCGAACAGCCTTCAAGGAACTTCTTTTCCGGCTGAAAATGCGCTTCTAATAATGGCTCGACGAGGTCTTCGCCTCGAAACCATGAGATTTGTACAGTAGCAGAATCGAAAAGTTACCCCAACGTTAGTAAAGGAGGTTTTATCATTGATGACTAAAGTATCTATTACGTGTACGTGTTGTGTTCATTAAACTTATGGAGAAACGCTACGAACTCATGAATCAACCAAAGATAACGGAGGCGAATATGGTGAAACGAAATGTCTTTCAGTCTAACACTGTTTTGACTAAGAAAAATGTTCGAGACACGTTAATACTATATATTAGTCTTTTACTCTGGAAAATGGTCTTCCACTACACCAGTCCAGGACTCTTATAGATAAAACTGAAGTTAGTAGTTAATCAGCTGTCAAAGAGTGTGTTTCCTGATTGGAATTCCTCAGTGTTCTAAAAATCGGGTCGTGATTTTTAACAGTTCATTTTGACAATTATTTATTTGTGAAACCATATTAGTGTCTGTATTGTACACTTGTGTGTGTATTAGGGCAGGTATAAAAATAAGGTATATCCGATATCAGGCCGTCTGATGTGCCTCGTCAAAGTGAGTGTGGTTGTAAGTGGCAGTATTCTAACAATTTACTCGAAAAATTATAGTGTAATTTTGTAAAAGAATGGAAAAATAAGATTACTGGTGTCGATGGAGTAAATGGTCAGCTGAACATTTTGTGATAGGGAACGTGGCTTCTTAGCTTCAGGATATATTAATGCGATGATTTCACAAATTTGGAAAGGCAAAGTAAATAAACCTTTCTAAAATAAAACATATATTTCGCAACGTTGATTCCAAAATCGCAAACCAACGACCTTCCACCCCCCACCCCAAGCCCTACCACCAAATTCATATGGCAAATCTTACTTCCCCTCTGGTCGTTCACTGAAGTTAGAATACATGTGGCAGCACCGAACGAGTGCAAGTGACAAACTTTGCAACAATACATTGTCTGAAAAAAGACGCAACAGCAAAAGATAGTTAATGTGGAATATTGAAATTTCGGGAATACATTTGTCTAGGTAACATATTTAAATGATTAACATTGCAAGATCGCAGGTTAATGAAAGCGCGATTGAGCAGTTGCAAATGTGAAATGTTCGTACCTTAGTAACCGGTGTAACCGCCAGAATGTTGAATGCAAGCCTGCAAACGTGAATGCATTGTGTTGCACAGGTGCCGATTGACAGATTGTGGGACGGACCCCCATGCCTGTTGCACTTTGTCGGTCAGTATAGGACGTTAATGCTGTTTGTGGCTGAAGCTGGAGTTGTTGTCCGATGACTTAACGTATGTGCTCGATTGGAAACACATGTCGTGATCGAACAGTCCAGCGCAAATTTCAACACTGTGTAGTGAATGTTGGGTTTCAGCAACGGTATGTGGCGAGCGTTACCTTGTTGCAAAACGCACTTGGAATGCCGATCGAAATTATAATCACAACAGATCGAATCGCCAGACTGACGTACAGGTTAAGAGAGAAATAAATAAGAAGTGCAGGGAAGATAAGGCGAGATGTCTGTGTGATAAATGTGAAGAAATTAGAAAGGTCAGAGCAACCTTCGGTGAAATTAAAAGCACGGACGGTAACATTAAGACTGCAATGGGAATTCCACTGTTAAATGTAGAGGAGAGAGCGGATAGGTGGAAAAAATATATTGAACGTCTCTGTAAGGGAGAGAGCTTCTGTGATAACGTTATGGAAGACGAAACAGGAGTCGACAGAGAAGTGGTAGGGGTATTAGAATCAGAATTTAAAAGAGCTGTAGAGGGCTTAAGATCACATACTGCAGAAGATCAAATAAGGCAGAAGAGATAGATAGCATTTGATCGGAATTTTTAATAACATTAGGGGTAGTGGCTAAACACTGACTATTCACGTTAGTATGTAGGATATATGAAACTGGAGATATACCACCCGACTTCCAGAAAAAACATCATTTACACATTTCAGAAGATTGTAAGAGCAGAAAAATGCGAGAATTATGGTACAATCAGCTTATCAGCTCATGCATCCAAGTGACTGACGAGCATAATATATAGAGAGATGGAAAAAAATGATGTTCCGTCACATGACGATCTGTTTGGCTTTAGGAACGGTAAGGCAGCAGAGAGCCAGCCAGCTACGACGTCGTGATTGATGATGGAAAGGAGACTGAAGAAAAATCGGGACACATTCATAGGATCTGTCGAGCTAGGAAAAGCATTCGACAACGTAAAATGGTGCAACATGTTTCAAATTATGAGAAAAATAGGGGTAAGCTGTAGTGGAAGAGGCTTTAATATACAATTTGTACAAGAAACAAGAGGGAACAGTAAGACTTTAGAGACCAATAACGAAGTGCTCGGTTAGAAAGGGTGTAAGGTAGGGATGTAGTCTTTCACCCCTATGGTTCAATTTATACATCGAAGAAGCAAGAGTGGAATTAAAATTCAAGGTAAAACGACATCAATAGGATTGGCCGATGGCATTGTTACCTTTAGTGAAAGTGAAGAACAGATACAGGGTCTGTTGAATAGAACGAACAGATTTTCGAGTATAGAATACAGGTTGACAGTAAATCGAAGAAAAACGAAAATAATGACAAGTGGGAGAAGCAAGAACATAGAGAAACTTAACATAACAAGTAGATGAAGTTAAAGAATTGCGCTGCGTGGTGGACGGGGAAAGGATGACGTGGCAAAGAGGACATTCCTGGCCAAAAGAAGTTTACTGCTTTCAGCCATAGACCTTAACGTAAGGAAGAAATTTCTGAGAATGTACATTGTAAGGTAGTGAAACAAGAACTGTGAGAAAACCGGGCCGAATGAGAATTGGAGCACGTGGATGTGGTGCTACAGGAGAATGGTAAAAATTTGTTGGACTCATAAGGTAAGGCATGAGAAGGTTCTCCGCAGGCGAGGAAAGGATTATGGGGATAATGCTGACAAGAAGAATGCGTATTATATCTACTAAGATATTAGGGAATAGCGTCCATGGTACTAGAGGGAGCTGTAGAGGGTAAAAACTGTAGAGGAAGACAGAGATTGGAACACATTCAGCAAACATTTGATAAGGACGTAGGTCGAAAGTGCTACTCTGAGATGAAAAGTTTGGAACAGGAGAGGAATTCGTGGTGGGCCGCATGAAACTAGTCAGAACGCTGATGACTAAAAAAGGTCCACAGATATCTGGTGCCTTGGGTTACCACCACAGGCCCCGTGGAGTCACAGATGAATGTCCCCTGGTAGCATCATACTGCTCCTACGCTCCATCCTGCGTCAGGATACGACCATCGACCTGGTGTAACAAGAAACGTGATACGTGCTACCAAACCACGTGCACCCATTGGACCACAATCAGGTCTCGATGATCGCGCGCTCACTACATCGTACTTGATGATGTCGCTCGTTCAACATGTAAATAAACATGCGTCGTCTACTGTGGAGCCGTCCATTCAACAATGTGCCGCAAATGGTGAACCGAAGCACTTCTGCCCGTGCCTGATCCGTCATCTTTCGTCATTTCGACACAGATCGCTGGGTGTCCTGATTTACAGAGAGCGCAAGCCTCAGATTCACAGATACTATACGAGGCGTCGATGTCCGACACACCTTATAGCCGATTCGTGTTTTACCGCACTTCAGCTGCTTTCCATCGACACTCACATCAGCACGCAAATAACCAACTAGCTTCGCCTTTTCCGACAGCTTCTTCCCAATCACCAATTAATAAGAATCTGCCATTTTACAAAGTCGGTTATGTCAGTAGATATTCCTCAAATAGATTGAATATTGTAACCCCCAAAACTAAACGAAAAATATACCTATTTGAAACTGTAGATAAAAGTTCACTTGAAGCCTCCCTGAGCGATAATCTCCACATCTTCCAAATTAACAAAGTAAATGTACACTAGATGCAGCTTCAATTCAAAGAAATAGTATCGGCAGCAATTGAGAGATTTATACCAAATAAATTAACAAACTACGGAGCTGATCCTCCTTGGTACACAAAACGGGTGAGAACACTGTTGCAGAAACAACGAAACAAACATACCAAATTTAAACAGGCGCAAAATCTCCAAGATTGGTTATCTTTTACAAAAGCTACAAATTTAGCGTGCAATTCAATGCCAGATGCTTATAATTGTTTCCACAACGAAACTTTGTCTCGAAACCCGGCAGAAAATCCAAAGAGATTCTGGTCGTATGTGAAGTACACTAGCGGTAAGACACAATCAATTCCTTTTCTGCGCAATGACAGTGGAGAAACTACCAAAGACAGTGCTGACAAAGCAGAGTTACTAAACATGGCCTTCCGAAATGCCTTCGCTCAAGAAGACGAAGTAAATATTCCAGAATTCGAATCAAGAACAGCTGCCAACATGAGTAACGTAGAAGTAGATAACCTCAGCGTAGTGAAGCAACTTAAATCACTTAGCAGAAACAAGTGTTCTGGTCCAGGCTGTATGTCAATTAGGTTTCTATGCTGATGCAATAGCTCCATACTTGACACATAAAACGGTTCGCTTGACGAAGGATCTTACCCAAAGAATGGAAAGTTGCACAGGTCACACCAATAATGGAGAATGGTAGTAGGTGTAATCGACTAAATTACACGTCCATATCATTAACGTCGATATGCAGCAGGCTTTTGGAACATATATTGTGTTCGAACATTATCAATTACCTCGAAAAAAACGGTCTATTCGCACACAGTCATCACGGATTAAGAAACATCGTTCTTGTGAAACACAACTAGGTCTTCACTCACCCGAAGTGTTGAGCGCTAACGACAAGGGATTTCAAATTGATTCTGTATTTCTGTATTACCAGGCTTTTGACACTGTACCACACAAGCGGCTTGTAGTGAAATTGTGTGCCTACGAAATATCGTCTCAATTACGTGACTGAATTCGTGATTTCCTGTCAGAGAGGTTACAGTTCGAAGTAGCTGACGGAAAGTCATCGAGTACAACACAAGTTGTTTTTGGCGTTCCCCAAGATAATGTTATAGGCCCTTTGCTGTTCCTTATCTATATAAACGATTTGGGAGACAGAAGTGAGTTTTGGCGTTTCCCAAGGTAGTGTTATAGGCTCTTTGCTGTTCCTTATCTATATAAACGATTTGGGAGACAATCTGAGCAGGCGTCTTAGGTTGTTTGCAGATGACGCTACTAAAATCATTGGAAGATCAAAGCTAATTACAAAACGATTAAGAAAAGACATCTGCATGGTGCGAAAATCGGCAATTGACTCTAAATAACAAAACGTGTAAGGTCATCCATATGAGTGCTAAAAGGAATCCGTTAAACCTTGGTTACACGATAAATCAGTCAAATCTAAAGGCCGTAAATTCGACTAAATACCTAGGAATTATAATTACAAACAACTTAAATTGGAAGGAACACACAGAATATGTTGTGTGGAAGACTAACCCAAGACTGCATTTTATTGATTGGACAATTAGGAAATGTAACAGATATACTAAGGAAACTGCCTACACTACAGTTGTCCGTCCTCTTAGAATACCGCTGCGCGGTGTGGGATCCTTACCAGATACGATTGACAGAGTATATCGAAAAGTTCAAAGAAGAGCAGGTGATTTTGTACTATCGCCAAATAGGGGAGAGAGTGTCACTGAAATGATAAAAGATTTGGGATGGACGTCATAAAAACAAAGGCTTTTCGTGGCGGAGGAATATTCTCACGAAATTCCAATCACCAACTTACTCCTCTGAATGCGAAAATATTTTACTGACGCCGACCTGCATAGGGAGAAACGATCACTATGATAAAATAAAGGAAATAAGAGCTCGTACTGAAAGATATCGGTGTTTTTTCTTTCCGCTTGCTATACGAGATTGGAATAATAGAGAATTATGAAGGTGGTTCGATGAACCGTTTGCAAGGAACTTCAATGTGTTTTGCGGAGTATCCATGCAGATGTAGATGTAAAAGTCTAATCGACTCTAGAATCAGTCCTCATTCGTCCTTACTCTGTTTACATACCTGCTTTGCCGCGATAAGTTCGCGAAACGCTGCTTAGCAGCAGTTATACTCGCATAGTGGAGGATAACTAATAGTAATGGTTCTGTAATACTGCCTTCACGTAATCCCGAAGTTCCTCTGGGGTCTGAAGATTCCTCTATGTTAAGAATCTGCGGGTTTTTGATTCCTAGAAACCCTGCAGTTCTATCACAGAGCTGATTAAACATAGGTGAACGTACGGTACTGTATCGAATACCTTGCGCAAGTCAAGGAACATGGTGTAATGGTGTGGGCAGACATCAGTGTACTTGTGTCTTTCGCAAACGAACAAACCGACTTGAGATCCAGTTATCTGTCTTATAGAGAGTTCCAGTTGTTTTCGATATACAAGTCCATTTTATAGAAAAGAATGTTGAAGCCCAGAAACAAATTAACAAATAATCGGGACTAGAGACAGCATCGTTAATCGTCGTCGTCATTGTCAGGTATTTGTCTGATGGATAATGTCCTCCTCTACCCTTTTACAGGCGCTACAGACTTCAGTTATAAACATCCTTTTGTCCGTGAATGTTTTCTAACGTCATCTCTCCATCTATCATAAGGTTTTTGTCTCTGTTTTTGAATAATTTTCTCGTTGTAAGTCCATGTTTCAGAGGTGTCAGTCAAATGAATAGAAACTGATTTCTAACACATTAGATGTTCAGTTTTGACCTCAGTTGAGTTTACGAAAGGAACTTTCTTCTGCAGTACAGTCAGTACTTTTATAAACTGCTTTGGATAAAAACCTCAACGCCAGAACTGATAATATAATTATCAGTATTTATGTTTCTATGTAACCATCTGTTGATTGAAAGCTAATTTAGATATAAAGTAATTTATTTTCATGCTGTGGAACGTTCAAGAGCACGACTGAAATCCACGGTCAGCGAATGTCGGTTATGAGACTTGCTGATGTTGTTGTTATCCTCAGTGAATGTGACAAAGAGTTACCCGAAGTTTTGAATGTAATGAACAGATAATGAGTACAGAATACTGATTGAGAGCAAACTGAAGAAACACAGAAGTAGGGCGTTTTGCAATCGTGGAAACAAAGTAACACATGGTGCACGACACAGGGAGGACATAAAACACTCGTTAGCTCAGGCATAGCAAGCATTCCTGGAGGAAAGAAATCTACTAACATCAAAAAAGAGTATTTAAACTGTGGAATAAATTTCTGAGAATGTAGGTCTGCAGCACAACGTTTTATGTTAGTGGATCGTGGACTATGTAAAAACCAGACGAGAATCAGAGCATTTGAGATGTGGTGCTATAGAAGGATGTTGAAAATTTGCTGGACGCATAAGACGAGGCATTAGTAGGTTCTCTGCAGGTTGGACGAAATAAGGAATATACGGACAACATTGAGAAGAAACAGAGATAGTCGGCTACGGTGGCCGAGCGGTTCTAGGCGCTTCAGTCCGGAACCGCGCGACTGCTACGGTCGCAGGTTCGAATCCTGCCTCGAGCATGGATGTGTGTGATGTTCTTAGGTTAGTTAGGTTTATGTAGTTCTAAGTTATAGGGGACTGATGACCTCCGATGTTAAGCCCCATAGTGCTCAGAGCCACTTGAACCATTTGAAACAGAGATAGGATTGTAGGAAATGTGTGCAGACATCAGGAGGTAGCTTCCAAGGTTACTAGTGGGAGCTTTAGAGGACAAAAACTGCACGTAAAAACAGAAATTGAAATACAAACAAAAAATAATTGGACACCTTAGGGTTAAGTGCTCATGTCAGATGAAGTGATTGATACAGGAAGAGAAGTCGTGGCGGGCACGTAAAAACTGTCTTTACACTGATGACCTAAACTAAAATATCCGAATATTTTGTTTTGTAACACGCCCTATTCACATACGTCTGTAGCAAATTCATTTTCGACGCTTGTTCGGAACACCGTTCCATCACCAATATGTTTCCTGTAGGCTTTCGAATTCCGTGTGAGTTCTTTGGTTGATTTAATTTGTGTACCAGAGATATCTAATTGTTTCGAGAGGATAAACTTTATTGAAGGTGATCAGTTGTTTCTCTACTACTTTACAGATTCTCTAAACGTTTCTGGTGTACAGTTTTCTTTCAAATTTGATTGATTGTGAGATTCGTCAAGAATTCAAGTGTATGCAGGTTAAATTTATTTTATGATCACTCTTCAGTTGTCCACACGCACCGGAAATTGTGGCCGAGCGGTTCTAGGCACTTCAGTCTGGAACCGAGTGACTGTTACGGTCGCAGGTTCGAATCCTGCCTCGGGCATGGATGTGTGTGTTGTCCTTAGGTTGGTTAGGTTAAAGTAGTTCTAAGTTCTAGGGGACTGATGACCTCAGAAGTTAAGTCCCATAGTGCTCAGAGCCATTTTTTTTATCTACACGCGCTTTATGTTGTCGTATTGCAATAATTCTTCTGGAAATCTGATGTTTCTCTTACTGCAATAACAATCAGACCGATCAATGTGGTTGAAATTTCGATACTTGACACGCTATGTCGTGGTATTAACTTTCCATCTCATATTACGGATGTGTCAGCCACGTATTTGATATCAAAGGCTTTTATTCTTCTATCAGACTGTTGAAAAGCTCTTTTTTCTCTGATGAAGTTTGGTCTTTAACTGGTCTGCCTTTTCCACTGGCAACAGCTGTGAAACACGTATGAAGACGGACTTTTTTTAAAGATATTACGAAGTGCGGTCAAAGACACACTACGTTTCGATTCTCTCCTCCTTAATTTCTTTTATTAACAAGTAACTATGCTAACTTTCTGCCTTATCGCAGTCACTCTTCCCTTTTAACTTATAGTTGGCAAGATACTGACTTTGGAAGTTTATTATTATTTTCAGCGTAATTTTCCTCTGAGTGAAAGCGATTCATGAGGCCTGAAGCATCTTCTACATTGTTCTACTACACAAATACTATAGTCTTCTCGATGATTTTGGTTCCGACAGTTTACTATTCGTGGTGTCATATTTTGATCTGTCACTGTTCTCGCCTCTTGAGTAAATATACTGTCAGATGTGCTAGATTTATGGCTGAAAATGTTATATGCACTGTCTCCTGAATTGAAATGCCAGTAATGTTTGTTTGAAATTCATCTGTCTTCGTGGCTGACGAAATCCTTGTATTATCATATACACCAATGAAACAGCTATAGAACAGTCAGAGAAAACAGTTTCAATGCTAACAGAATGCGTTGAACATTCGTCTACTCCTACACACTCTGATTAGAAAAAGAATAGTCAGTTTGATGTAGACTACTTACGCTATAAAATTAAGAGAATGTCTGGACGATTTCATTATTTTATTACTGTTGTTTTATAGGTACTTACCAACTACTGTATTTTACGCCTAAACCGTGGGATTGCGCCATGGATACGAATAGTCACGGTTTATTGGAATTGGGCTTAACTTGTTCAGTAACAGCTTTTTAACTAGTCGTTCAAATATCTTTCCTTCTGTTTCCGTGATCCCAGAATGTATTGTCCGCAGTTATATGATATATATATATATATATATATATATATATATATATATATATATATATATATTACAAAATAACAACGTAGAGCAGAAGTGATTCCGATTAATAAATGGAGGTTATAATTAAACTTTTTTTACTTGAGTCACTGTAGACGGAAAACTATTTATCGTATGGGCACGCAACTTAATGATCAGACTGTGCGCTGCAGGATTTGCGTTGTTAGTGGTGTTGGTACCATGACTTAGGTGCCGGTACTGGTACGATGACTTGGGACTGAGACAGAAGGAGCAGTGTGCACAAGAGCTGCTGTCAACAAGGGTCTGGACAAGGTGAGTAGCGCTTTAGTCGTAAAACACTTCTAAGAAAACAACGGCAGTAGTGGTGGTGCTCTTCGCGAGTGTCGACGCATTAAAGGAACCCGGAGAGGCCTCTTTCCACACAGTGGATGAAGAACATGATTCGGAAGTTCGAGTTCACTGACGATTTGAGAATTGTTCCTTGGAGAAGCAGAGGGCAAATTGAGACATTAAGTGTTGAAGGAGCTATTGTTACCATGACTGAAAATGCTGGACGCAATGTGCGATTTTCAAGCAGTGCGCGAGCTAAACGTTCCATAGTCAAATCGTTCGAAAATTGTTGCGAACAATTATGAAATGTTATCCGTACAAAGCTCGCCTTACCCACCAACTTTTGCCACGTGACGTTGCTCTTCGTTTCGTGCGAGAGCATCGAAGTTGACGACATGTGGCCTAGGAACATTTTGTGAAGTGATGAAGCACACTTTGCGCTCTGTTGGCCACTGAACATTCACCGTTGTTGCATTTTGAGATTGCCACCGCCAACAACAAACGTTGATGAAATTACCCTGCATAGTGAACGCATCGCTGTGTGTTGTAGCTTCACGGCACAGTTCATGATTGGTCTATTTCTCTTTGAGTAACTCGGGCCCTGTGGGCTAAGGACATGCAGCGTGAAAGGCATACACTACTGTGATCTACTTTGCTAACGTGCGATCCCTGCTCTACGGGAGAGAGGTGGTTTGGACTCAGCTGTTGTGTTACACGATGGAGCTGCACCTCACACCGCTCATGAAGTCACACTGTTAGTCCACAACACATTTGGAGAAAACAAAATCACTGACCGATCGTTCCCAAATGCATGGCCACCAAGATCATCAGACCTGAACGCGTGTGGCTTCTGTATGTGGGGTTACCTGGAGGACAGGGTTTATCAACGGGACACTAACACACCGTGGAGGTTGAAGATGAGCATATGGAGGGATGTAGTCAATACTCCATCTGAGATGTTTCGAGCAGCAACAGAGCATTCTCTGGTGCGGTTCCAGGATGTCGTGGATGCCGATGGTCGTCACATGGAGCAACGTTTGTGACCTGGAGCGCAAACTTGGTACGCAGTAATAAATGTTATCCTCTTACGTGGAATTTAAAATATGTGTTTATTTCAATTATTTTTTAGTTACTTCCCAAGCACGTCCTTACAAATGTTTCCACATAGTTCCATTGTGCTACGATCGCTCATTTTTAATGGAGACTCTCTCAAGTGCGGAAAGTTTGATTATAACCACCATGCACCTGTAGGTAGAATCAGATTAAAAGGAATGAAATTGAAGTAACGAAATCAACAAAACATTGTGGCAACATTGGTTGCTACATTACATGTAAATGTCAAGGAGCTGGCGGGAAGTGGCCGAAAATTCTAAGTTTCAGAGAAACTTCATACCCGTATTTCGATGATTTTCGTTTCATTTTAATTTTGTTTTATTAAATATTACTCCAGACGTTTAGGATGTCATTGAAGTAGCTTCTACGTAATGTAGAAAACATGAAAAAAGCGGCTGAAGCAAATTAGAAAGCTCTGGGGAATAAAATGTTTTATAGTAAATGGCGGTTTGCCTTTAACTTGTGATTAGCCCGCGCAACAGCTTGTGTGGTGTAATCTTAATCCACTAATATTGCACGCCATTCATGCACTTCATGATGGTTTTTAACTATTTTGGAAATACAATCTTCCTAACAAAAAAATTGTCATATCCGATTTTCTTTTAGTATCTGTAGTGATAAGCACTCTTATTTTGAAATAACTCAATAAGAAGCCTGAGTGAAAAGGCTGAAATGTTAAAATTATTTACAAATTGACCTGATTTACAGCAACTGTAGCACCCAGTTTTTACGAAGCAAATGCAGTGAAACAAGTACATATAGTAAAAGTAGTGTAATCGATAAAATCAGCTCCTCTGGTTAGTATTGTTATGTGCTGTGTTTTAATCGGATGATTTAGCTTTGATGGAAAATACACATATGACCGTCTTATAAGAACATTGTGAACTTATGCAGGAAAACGTACCAGTAAACCATGTCGATGAACTCTACAGCATCCATTAAAGTCAAAGCAGTTCATCCACAAAGACTTTTACTGTGGGAGTAGTCCTCTCTAGCAATAACAGGTCGGTAAGAGTACGCCTGTAACTGAAGAACCTACACAGTAATTCTAGGAGCTCCTTCGGGAGACCGTTTGCATATTTTGCTTGGGAAACTTGCCGACTACGTCCTCCTTTCCTTACGTGGGAGACATCCTCGAGAAAAGGCATTCGATACAGCCCACGAAAGTTTATTTTGACGGTCTATCGACTTTTATTTTACTTCCTTTGGAGACATGAGACGCCTGAAGGGAGAAGCGAAATTCTGTAGCGAAATTTTCGGTAAAGGCAGGTGACTCTAATTAAAAAATTGCCTACAGTTCGGCTACTTCGTGAGGAAAATTTGCGCGAAACGAAATTACAGCCACCAGAACTTGTGTTACCAAAACCTGACCCATACGAAAAAGAAACATACTAAATAAACGTGTAGAAAATAACCCAAGTCCTAATGTATATGTTATTCGCTATCAGAACAAACGTCACTTAGCGATTACGGAAAAATCTTTTAACAAAGAAAGGATCGTAGAATGAAGTTAGAAAACTGCAGATAGATTTAAAAGTACACGGAATTTAGGTACAAAATAAGTTCAAAACAAAACTTGAGAATTAGTAGACAGATGCACGTTTGTCGTCATGTAGTTACCAGGGACCCTCCTCAACGTGTTTTGATGTGCACTTTTGTGCACAACAGTCGCAGCTGGGTGACTTAAATTCCCGTTGCATACGCCACATACCCACAGATCCTTTGCATTTTCATACTATTATTCTAAGAGAAGGCACTTCGCAGTTACCTAAAGCCTTGGAAAGTCACAGTCACATACGGCTAATGCTGGAAGTATGGTGGGGAGTGAGGCGTTCTGTCTATCACTGGTTCAAAGTACCTTTAGGGATTAAATATTAAAATTTCTCTGTGTAAGCATGTGTCGCATGTAGAGCTTAAATGTGGTCCCACAGCATTCGGCAATCAATAGAGCAACTTATGTCTGCTGCACGTAATCTAGTGACCCTACCTCGCCGCGTGCCAGGTTCAGTTCTCGTCGCGGACGGAGATTTTATTCGCTCGGCGACTGTGTGATTGTGTTGTAGTAATCATTTCACCTCTTCTTCATCGACGCACAAGTATCCGAAGATGCGTCGAATTGAAACACTTGCACCTGGCGGCCGATTAGAGCAGACTAGGCCTCACTGCCAATAATGTCATACGATTATTTCATTCAGTACATCTTGAAACAGTGACCTCAGATGCTGTAGTGCAGAATGCTGTATTTCCACCGCCAGTAACGTTTTAGACATCTGTACGAATCATGAACTGGTGAGTGCGACAGATTGTTTAAGAAAACCTATATACGTTTCAAGGCCTTGTGTGATGAGTTGTTGGAAACAAGTGAAACATTTCTTTGAAAGTAATTAATAGTGAAAATAAAGCACTGTACAACAGAGCAGAAGTAGTGGCTATTTACTAGTTTATTTTACTACCTTTCACCGTAGATGTAAGGCAGTTATGGTAGACATGCTTCTTTATCCAATTCAATATGATCGACGCGTTGGTTAAAAGGAAGGACTTTGTTGTCCTGTGACTGATACAATAACATACAAGTCCGCATTTCTGTAATATGATAGGTAAGGACAATTCATGAGAAGAATGAACTGCGTTGCCGAATATCTTGTTCTGTAGCTTAGATGTTCGTAATCCAGTTTAAAATGCGAATATTTGTAAGTGCCAGCCAGATAATCTGGCTCATTCGTCGAAAATTCGTCCTGTAAGAATATTTTAGGATGGAAATGTCAAGCATGCCTCGAAAATCACACTATACAAAGGAGGCGCCACCGCTCTTCATTACTCGAACACCGATTCTAGGCTTCAGCGTATCTCAATTATTTCAGCTGCCTTCAAACCGAGGTTTGAACACGGCAGAGTTTTACTAGACATGGCGCTCCAGGAAATGGTTTGCGCTTTAATTTCAGATCTTGCCACTTATTTTCCTTTTCAAGGGACAGCTGCAGTTTCACTGTGAAACGTGATATCTTTCCGCATTACCAAAACACGGTCAGAGGTGAAAAAACTGACATGCTATGAACAAAAAGAACAAAAATTACTAGAAACTTGTGGGGATAAATCCCCAGACCTTTTATGTAAGTTCCCCGTTTCTTTTATTTTCATTTTGAGTGTTGATGCCATCTTCCCTCACTTTACTCTTCCTTCTAACGACTGGTTTGCATTCCTATGATGCTGTTTCTCACAATGTCTTTCGTGCAATATCTTTTCTGTTTAATTCTGTTATTCCAGTTCTTAAGATAGTCTTGGCTGCGTCTGTGGACTGGCTAGTCTCGTTGTCTAGCTCACCGACACTTCGCTGGACGCAAACTGAGTTGACAAATCTGTAGCAAAATGAATCCAACCAAACATAAAAAGTAATATACCGTTTTCTCCTTCGTCTGGACATAGGGCTTTCTGTTTCTAGGCGCTACAGTCTGGAACCGCGATACCGCTACGGTCGCAGGTTCGAATCCTGTCTCGGGCATGGATGTGTGTGATGTTCTTAGGTTAGTTAGGTTTAAGTAGTTCTAAGTTCTAGGGGACTGATGACCTCAGAAGTTAAGTCCCATAGTACTCAGAGCAATTTGAATTGTTCTCTCTTTCTTAATACTGAAGTCTTAAATAAACTTATCATTTTCTATCTTGTGTTCAAACAAACAAAAAGTATCTCTTATTACGTGTAAGAGTTAAGAGTCAAGGACCGGTTTCCTTGAGAGATCATGAGGGGTGTTTATTCGTAGAATTCACATCCGTTAGTACCGAACCTAGACATTTATCTCGTTTCATTAATCATTACATGTATTAGAGAACTCCATGTGTAACATTTTTATGTATACGAGTGGTGTTCCATATTTATTTACACCTTAATTTTCCCATCAGACATGGTGCAACGTTTGACCCATCCTTACAGCTGCAAGTAATTTGGTGTAACCGTGGTGCCACAAAAATCACTAGAATTGTAGTCTCAGCACAGTAGAGCCCTCTTCCCCAATTGCTGACATTACATGTGTGGAAAACATCTATCAGCGATAGAACTGGGCTGGGGAAGTATTATGTAAAGACTACGGATGCTCAAAGACAATTGGTGGCAGTTTGTGGTTAGTGTGTACCGACACGAAATGTGCTCTTGAAATACGTCAACGTTCGTCCCAATGCTGGTCGGAAAATCATGACTGTTGTCGCTAAAATAGGGTTCCCGATGTTGCCACACCCACCGTATTCTCTTGATGCGGCCACTTCTGATTCCCGCCTGTTCAGGGTTGAGTCGAAACCTCTGTGCGGACTTCGTTTTGTAGACTCTCAGGAACTGCGACCAGCTGTCCTACGGTCGGTGTGATGGACTCCAAAAAGTGATTCGAGGATGGCCTAGAGAAGTTAAAGGAGCCAAGTCAGGAGAATATAGTGGGTGCAGCAGCAATCGGAACCCGAATTCAGCGGCTGTAGCTGTGGTTTTCCGACTGGTATGGAGACGAGCGTCGACGTGTTTGATGAGCACGTTTGGTGACGCACTGCCACCAGTAGCCTGTGAATATAGGCAGTGTTCGCACCCACATTCCACAGAGCCTACTTCGTCGAGAGCTGTCCTTGATGATCAACCTCAATGTTGGCCGCTCACGCAATGACATCAGTCGGGAAGACGTGCTGTACTGTGCATGGATTAGACTTCTAGTGATTGTCATGGACCAGAGCACTTCATGCTTTCAGCTGTATGACGAGTCAAATGACGCCCCATGATTGATAGGAAAAATAAGGTGTAAATCAATATGGAATATCCCTCGTATTTCTTTATGTTTTGCGACTCTTGCACTTCGCGTGCACTCGTTAACCAGGTAAGTAATGATCTAGCGTAGGACATTTTCACCTTGTTTATAGGTGACATTTCATAAAATTTATTTTCTGTTAACCATTGAGCTGTGATGTTTTGCTCTGCGAGGTAATATTTTCTTCTGACCTTATAATAATTGCTAGACGGATAGAATTCTTTACGCGTCCAGTCACCATTTCAATAATTTTTCTGACATGTTTCACTCTACGAATGTAAAACTGTGGATTTGTGTGTCATATAAATCGCAATGTTATAGAGTGTACTTCCTCACCGCAAGACTGCAGGAAATCTTTTGAGCAAGCGAGCCACAACCTGTCACTGCCAGTTCCAGTAGCAAAAATATTTCTCAGAGCTAAAATCAGTTGTTCCATTGCTCATTGATAACGATAATATAAACAACAGTTTAATGTGTATTAACGCTGTTTCGCATGCTTTCTCTTTACTCATCAGAAAATAAATTAAACGTATACTTTCCTTAACTTCTAAATTTCGAATGTGAATTTAAGTGGCAGGATGTAGTGTATAAAAGTATTTTTTCTTGGCTCTGCACTTCTAAGGAACTGAAACATCGATCGTAAACAGAAAAGACAGAAGAAGACTAAAAGTTGTTGAAAGGTGGTGTTAGATAAGAACGTTGAAGATTAGACAGGTGTATCGTGTATCTGATGAAAAGTTTATAATTCGGATCGGATAGAAAAGAGTTTGATGGGACAACAGGACTAAATGAAAGAGTAAACTGAGAGGCTACGTCCTGAAGCAGTTTTTAATTTGATGAAGGAGGGAAAGGTTGGGAATCATAAGGCAATACCAACGCTTGAATAAACACGTATAGGGAAGTGTTTGTTGCAGGAGGTAGCGGAGGTGAATGGACTTACAGAGGATAAATTAGTGTGGTGATCTGCTTCACAACACAATGGAATCTCAACATGTACATGGTGGACCAAATAAAAAAAACTGTGCATAGTATTCAGGCATAGGTCATAGACATCGAGGATGGATGCTTCAAATGAAGCCAAACGGAGATTGTGTGGCATAATAAAAATATGTTATATACTTAGTACATTGGGAATAAATTTACTGTAGTAAGCTTTGCCAGAAACTGTTGGTATTGCGTTCGCAGAATTCATCTTGTTAAAGTATTATTTTCACATTGATAGAAGGCTCTGGGCCTCGGTACCTTGTATGTTTAATAATGCGACTGACTGTTCCTGCCGGCAGTAGAACTTCACTCTTGGGTGCTACGTCAGTTAAGGATAATTATCAACTTCTGAGTCATTGCGTGTTTACGATAGTTATCAATTTCTAAAGGATTGCGTGTATATTAATAACGTAATATAATTTTAATACACTACCTTTTTATGTAAATGTACTCCAAAGTACATGTTGTTCATAAATGTTTAGCCAGATAAGAAAACAAAGTAACTCTTTACTGGATACAGTACCTGAAACATTCGTTATATCACATTTGCCTCTGCTCATTAAGTTTTGAACCTTACATAAAAATTTAATACATATCATACATTCTAATATTTAAACCATCCCAACATGTGCATCCTAGCTAACATGCAAAATATCAAGCCGGTGTTCAGTCTCTTGCCACTCATCCTACAACAAGTATGGTGTGATTGTGCCCATGGCATCTCTGATGCGCTGTTGCAGTATCAAAGTTTCAGGAACAGTTATTTTGCACACAATATCTTTCTCATGTCTGCAAAGAAACGTATCTACTGGGTAATGTCATGTGACCATGCGTGCCGTGAAACTGGGCCGTCTCTACTAGTCCACCTGCTTGGGAGCGTTTCGTTAAGAGAATCGCTGATTTCTGGAGACCAATAAGAGGGAGTGTCATCTTTCTGAAAGACTATAGTGTATTGCATATCCTTTAGCTGAGGAATGGCATAACGTATTTCTGTGGCGACCTCCTTAATGGGGTTTGAACTGCCCGCACAGTCTTCCTCGATAGAGATGGTCTGCCGTTGCGCTAGAGGTGTACATGTTCCGCTTTTAACCCGCCCATGCTTGCCCGGTGGCCAGGCGGGCAGGCCGCCGCACGTTGTCAACAGAACGGGCAGGCTGCTTCACTCCCAGCCAAGCCAAGCAGAACCCAACCCGGGCAGGCTGCGGGAAACTTGCTTGCCTGCCCATATTACTGCTGAGCTGCGCTACGCAGCCGTTTAGTCTGCGCGCGTCATTGTCGTATTATGAACGTTAATCAAAATTTTTTATTTTACCTGAGCACCAAAAGACATACCCCAACATTATATATATATATATATATATATAATTTCAGGTAAAAAAATATTGGGTTTTATTTGTATATTCTTCCTTTACGCGTATATTTCGGGCTTCTTATCTATATAAATAAAAATTAATTGCCAAATGTGTTGATAAGCGTAAAACTGGAGAACGGCTGGACCAATTCGGCTAATTTTTTTTGCTGTGTTCGTAATTCTCAGGACAAGGTTTTTATGAAATAAAATTTTTCGAAAATCGCCCGAAAAATTAGAAAATTTGACAAAAACTAAAAGTGCGTTTTCATTGTGTCCATGTGTTTGTATTGCATACAATCTTGATGAAATTTTGCACACTATACCTTGAAACAAGGGGAAGGTCACAGTCTACATAAAATTTCGTATGGTGCTTGGCAGAGGTTCCTTTACATAACAGAATTCGACAAATTGTACGTATTTATTCCGATCTTGAAGAAATTTTGCACACTTGACCATCAAGAGGAACATCACTGTCTACATAATATTTCGGACAGTACATTGAATAGAGTACCTTACAAAAGATTTTCACATCGTTTGCCGGTTACCATGAAAGTTCACTATGTACGCATGTTTCCATGGAGAAGGTTTTTGAATATTTACATGTGCATGTATATGTATATATATATACATATATATGTATGTATGTATATGTATGTATATATATGTACGTATGTATATATATGTATGTATGTATATGTATATACACATACATTTCTTTTAAACGAAATGTCTATGATCTTTTTGAAATTTGAGAGCTGTCTGACACATTTACAGTCATCGTGTTTGACAATTCGCGCACAGCAAATGTCGTTTAACAGTTGCAAACCATTTTTGGTTGAGTGAATGTGTTATATTGGCTGCAAAAAACCGTGATGCTAACGAAATGAATTTTCAGATTCAAAATATGACACCTGGCGAATTGCTGACATACAAGTCGGTTTATTCCGTTACTAACCAAGATGATGTAGTCAACTATCCTACGGAATTTTTAAATTCGCTGGATTTCCCCGGATTACCGTCTCCCAATCTGTTATTAAGTCGGATCGGCAATCATTATGTTGCGAAAGGTAAACCAGCCACGTCTTTGTAATGGCACCCGGCTTGCGGGGAAGAAATTAAAGAACAACGTAATTGAAGCCACAATTTTAAAAGGAAAGTACAAAGGTGAGGACAGTTTGATTCCAGTATCACTAAGATTCCGACCGACATGCCATTCGACTTTAAACGGTTATAATTTCCAGTGCAGCTTACATTTGCCATGTCGATAGATAAATCGCAAGGGCAGTTGTTATATGTTTGCGGCATCAATCTTGAAAATCATGTTTTTCACATGGCCATTTGTATGTCGCATATTCCCCTGTCGGGACACCTTCAACTTCATTTGTTTACGCACCAGAAAACAAAACTATCAATGCTGCGTATCAAAAAGTATTACAGTAAATGCTACCTAACAATAAACTTTGACACTGATTCACTGATCACCACAAAAGTTGACAGATATATATGAGTTTTCATAGATAGGTGAAGAGGAGATGAACTGATGTGGCGGAATCCAACAGAGAGAGGACGAGGAGAAGAATAGAGGGTGGGGGGAGATGGGCCAAGGGATGGGTTCAAAAATGGTTCAAATGACTCTGAGCAATATGGGACTTAACTTCTGAGGTCATCAGTCCCCTGGAACTTAGAACTATTTAAACCTAACTAACCTAAGGACATCACACACATCCATGCCCGAGGCAGGATTCGAACCTGCAACCGTAGCGGTCGCGCGGTTCCAGACTGTAGCGCCTAGAACTGCTTGGCCACTCCGGCCGGCCAAGGGATGGGGGGGGGGAGGAGGAGATCAGAGAGATAGTGGGAGAGGACTAAATGGATAGAGAGAAAATAGGGGAGGGAAGATGGACTACGAGAGTATGGAATAAATAAATGCCCAGGCAACACAATGCAGTCTGTGCTGCACTTTTCAACACCGAAACGGATAGATATTTGTACTAAAGAAGTGAACCTCCACCCCCAAAAAAGAAGATTGGTCACCTCCCCAGAGGAATAAATTATCTACGCCCCTATTAACCACTGTACTGCAATGAGAACCAAATTAAGATTTTGGAAGTCTAGATTCTTTAACTTTAGTATGTTTCAGCCAAGTATGACACCAATTATATAAATATTTAACTACGTTTCCAGGATGTATTTTGCTGGTTCTGTGAATTCATTCGAAGTTGGCAAAATCATTCTAAATTGCCAAAATGCATTTTAACAAAATCGAAGGACTTGTTTCGTATCCAGTTCGTCTAAAAACTATAGTACTGGGAATACAAGGGCGACCCTGAGCCATTTTTCGCGGCGCCTACGTTTGCGTCATGAGAGTCCACACTTGTAATCTAGGTCTGCGTCATGAGGGACCAGATTTCGGGCCATCATGATGCAGACTAAGACGACGAGTGTTTACTTGCATGATTCAAACCTAAAAGGCGACTGTAGACCCTCATAACACAGACCTAAACGACGAGTCTGAATCCTCATGGCGCAGATGTAGACGCTGTGGAGAGTGGCTCAGAGTTTCCATTATATTTCTACTACAATACATTCATGGAAAAAGACGCTCTTCATTTTAGGAGCATTTGTAGTGTCTAGGTCTTCAGCATCTTGACTCTGCATGTGGGATTCTCCTTAATATAGAAATACCAGAATAAAATTACATTTTGCAATGTGTGTGGAACTCAACAAAATAAATTGTAATTTAAACTCATAATGTGTATTGCCTTAATCCACAAATGAATATTTTATTTTGCAGAACACTTTTCAACATAAAATATTTACAAATTTTCCTTCAGTTCCCCTGAAAGTATTATTTAGGCCAAACCAGATACTCCTAAAAATATTTGTCTACGTTTGCAAACACAAGTAACAGAAAATGATTTACAAACAATAATAAATGTCACTTGGGAGGATTGAAATCAAAAAGTTTAGTCTAAAATAAAAATGAACTGTATGCATTACAAAATTTCTATCTCAGAAATTGACGCCCAGAAAGCACAAGAAAGAAATCTGCACTCTTAATTAGTAAATTTGCGCTCAAACTCATAGTTTCCTGTTTAATGTTCTACTGTATTCTTAATGTGTCTGCTGATTAGTGTTTGAATTAATTATGAAGAGATCGTTAAGGCTGTCTGCATTAAGATGTGATCGTTTTTCGCTAATTAGGTTTCCAGCGCAACTAAAAATTCTCTCACTAGAGGCACTAGTGGCTGGTATATTTAATTTTTTTCTTGCCACACACGCAAGTCAAGGAAGTCGTTGGGAGTTATTCTTCCACCACTGTAGAATATCTCCCTCGTTCACACGGTGTTCTTGCAAGTATCTGCTGACTTCACCATCTAGGAGAGGAGACTCTTCTGCCCAGTCTTCAAATTTCGCCATTTTGTACGACCATGGATTTGTTTCTTGGGTGCTGTGATTGGGCACTTGTACTGAAACTGTACAGGTTCCAATTAATATTTGCAGAATAATGGGAAGATCGTACTACACATAGTTGAAATTATAATAGTTTTTAGATGATGGTATCATTTATCGTCCAGTAAAGTCACCAGAAGATCAAAACTGCAGGACGATTTAAATAAGGTATGTATTTTTGGTGTGAAAATTAGCAGTTGGCAATAAATAATGACAAGAGCGAGGTTATCCCTGTGTGTACTAAACTAAGTCCGTTAAACTTCGTTTACAAGATCAACCAGTAAAATCTAAAGGCTGTAGATTCTACTTAATACCTCTGATTACAATTACGACCTACTTAAATAGGAATGGACACACAGAAAATGCTGTAGGCGTTTTAATGACAAAACACTCTTTTGGAGCATTGCTACACAGTTGGAGAGCCTTACGATTGACGGAAGAGGTCGAAAGAGTCTAAATAAGGGCAGCTGGTTTGGTATTATCGTGAAACAGGGGAAAGAGTGTCGCGGAAATTACACAAGAGTTGGGGTGGGAATCATTACAACAATGGCGTTTTCTGACGTGGCGCGATCTATATATGAAATTTCGATCACCAACTTACACCTCCGAATTCGAAGATATATTGTTCAGTCCCATGTACATTGAAAGAAATGATCATCAGAATAAAATGCAAAAAAGCAGCACTCAGACAGAGAGATGTAGGTGTTCTATCCCGCGCGAAATTCGAGAATAGGAGACAAATAAGTTGAAAGTGGTTCGATGAACCCTCAACCAAGCACTTGCGTGTGACTTGCAGAGTAACCATGTGCATGTAGATGAAGAATATATGCATTATCTTAGGAGCTTACCTTCAGCACACATCTGTCGTGCTGCTTGGTAAACTTCAATTTTTTCATCCTTGGTTAACTTTCTTAATGTGCGGTAGTTAGCCACCATAAACCTTGCAATTTTATGCCACATACTAACGCACATTTTCTGTTCTAGGAAGGCATCGTCGGCTTGTTTCAAAGGTTTCATGTCCTGAAAATACATTTTCTCAACATACAAATTTCACAAGTGGTTCTATAATATTCAGATGGAATAAAATTACAAACCGCTTCATCGTCATCCCGTACGGTACAGTGAGTTTTTAAGGCATAAAACCACGGTAGAACTAAATGTAGGATTGGCTCCTTGTCACCCTCTAGATCAACTGTGGCTTCTGTAAATGGCTTAAGAAATTCTATAAGCTGGTCAGGTATATGGTGGTCATAACCGAGCATCTTATCAGAGGCACCTTCATTATGTAAAACACTAGATCAATCTGAGAATGGACTGATACAAGCATGTCAAAATAACTATTCCAACGAGTTGAAACCCACTGCTTTAAAGATGAGTTCAGTCTCACACAGAGACCTCATCTTTTGGACTGATGACCTTAGAAGTTGAGTCCCACAGTGCTCAGAGCCATTTGAACCTCTTCTCTTGAAGTACGAAACCGTAGCCCGCACTGTATTAAGAATGGCTAATATATCTGGAACATTTTCTTTCAAAACTGTTCGCTCAGAACAGACTGTTTATACTATGAGCCATGCATGGAAGACGCTGATATATTTCGAGAGTTTTGACAATGTTACTGCCCTGGTCTGTGACAAACGTAATTTTGGCAATGTCTTCATAGTTTCTAAGCCATCTTCCAACTCGTTTGGAATATTCGAGCCAGTTTTTGGGCAGTCAGGAAACGCAGAGCACATCAGTACGTATTTATTCAAATGCCAGTCTGAATTTATGTAATGCATTGTCACAGACAAGTAATGCACCCCTTTGTAATTGTTTGTCCATAGATCAATTGTACTGGCACATATACCAGAACGAATCGCATGCACTATATCTGGGAGCATTTTGCTGCGCATTTTATCAGCTAAGGTTCGAACTTTTCTAGCTACTGTCACTCGGGAAGGCATAACATTTTTAATATCAACTGAGCCATATTTTTTACCTATGTCGATCAGTGTCTGTTCTAAATTAAGAAATCCGTCTCCCTCTATACTGCTAAATGGTCTCAGGTCCTTAGCACACATTTCGACGCACTTTTCGGCCACTAAATCTTTGTCCTCTTTCAAGATATTTACGGAGTGAGGGAACTGCTTGTCAAATTTGCACACATGTCGTAACATACTCGAGGTTCCCGAATAAGTACTTAAGAGCTTTTTACATAGTTTGCATTGAGACACACCTACCGATATATTTGAAGCGGCCTCATAAACACACGAAAACGTTTCCCATGCGGCACTTGTGCTTTGTTTCGTTACCAGCATGTATTCGCCAGTTGTCAATTTTTTGTCAACCTCACTAAAGTTCGACCTATTCATTGTGCTGCCTCCACCGTTGCGATAAATGAACTGCGGCCTAACTACCTGGCTACTCTAGTCACGGTAGCTCGACAGCGCGACCTGTTGTCAGGCGCAGCAAGCTGGGCGGGTCCCGTGAAGCTTGGCAGGCTTGCGGGAACCCAGGTAGCCCGGGCTTGCGGGAGCCCGTATCGGCCGCATTGCCCACTATGCCTCAGTACACGCGCACTCTTGTGTTTACGTCGCGGCAGGCTGACCTGCATGAATGGTTGCAGAGGAGCTAGGGGCAAGCAGGCTGCAAGGGGAATTTGTACACCTCTACGTTGCGCGTCCGTTTCTGAACCGACCCCGTTGCTAAACAAAGTTTCCATGTTCTGATTAACTTGTCATCCGCAACGGGACACAAATTTTCGCTGCACAGTAGTCGGTGATCTGGTTTCTGACAGCCACACAACATACTGAACTTTCTCCTGTGGCGAAAGTGTTGATGAGGCACAGCTGTACAGAAACATCATGAGTTCCCTAGTAGATCCCTAGCAGACTTGTAACAAATAATAAATGTTACCATCATAAATATAACTAATATTTACATACTGAGATTTTCACTCTGTAGCGGAGAGTGTGCTCATATGAGACTTCCTGGCAGATTAAAACTGTGTGCCGGACCGAGACTCGAACTCGGGACCTTTGCCTTTCGAGGCTGCCACATTGACACTTGCGTGATTAATGTGGCTTCGGATCACGTTCAAATTTCGCAGAATGGCTTTGACGGTCTCTAGTGATTCCACTCTGTACACTGGAGAAGAATGTGTGGTCGTGCTATACTCTGAAAAGGAGGTATCATATTCAATGATGTTTCAAGCCCACGATGTGCTTAGAGACGGGCTGAAACGTCGTGGACGTTCGCAGTGTCAAAAACTGTCCAGAACGTCTCCTTGTTGCCATCAGCACTGGGAACTGTCATTTTCGACCACGAAATGTGTGAGAGTCAAAGTGCCAGGAGAAGGGGTGCTTTCACCGACGCTCTTTAAGCCACCTCCTGAGGCCTATTCGTTTAGATAGTGAGCGACGATATGTCTTAAATGTTCTCCTCACCTATCTACAAAAAGCCGAGTGAGTTGAACACTGGGCTCCGCGGTTCTACCTCCGACGCAGAGGCGTCAAAGAAGGGTGATATGTGCGTAAGAAGGAGTGTGACGACTTTCCTATCATGTGGCATGTCAATGGTGGTGTTTTGCTGGTTTTAGGTGAAATTTGGTGCCAATGTAACATCATTAATGCACCTTATACCTCACATGAGTTTCTGATCTCAGACTTTTTTTTTCTGCACACGTGGTGACACGTTGAAGTGTGTGACGTGGCAGGGTGTTACGCCTTTTCGTCATTGCAAAGGAAGGTTGTAAGTACCTTTGAGCCAAAATTCAAACTTCTGCGTCGCAATGGGAAACAATTAGCCGATTTCGAAAACGTGCCCTTCAATTGTGTTATGCAATGTTAATTCTTTATTTTTTTTTCTAATCTGATTTTCCAGTCCACTAAGATTTGCCTTCAGCTACATCTACATGGATACTCTGCAAATCACATTTACGTGCCTGGCAGACATGTTCATCGAACCACCTTCACAATTCTCTATTATTCCAATCTTGTATAGCGAGCGGAAAGAACGAACACCTGTATCTTTCCCTACGAGCTCTGATTTCCATTATTTAATTGTGGTGATCGTTTCTCCCTATGTAGGTCGGTGTCAATAAAATACTTTCGTATTCGAAAGAGAAAGTTGGTGATTGGAATTTCGTGAGAAGATTCCGTTGCAACGAAAAACGGCATTCTTTTAATGATCTCCATCTCAAGTACTGTGTCATTTCAGTGAAACTATCTCCCATATTCCGCGACAATACAAAATGTGCTGCCCCTCTTTGAACTTTCTCGATGTACTCCTTCAGTCCTATCTGGTAAGGATCCCACATCGCGCAGCTCTAATATAAAAAGAGGACGGAGTAGTGTAGTGTAGCCAGTCTCCGTAGTAGATCTGTTGCATTTCCGAAGTGTCCTGCCAATAAAACGCTGCCTTTGGTTAACCTTCCCAACAACATTTTCTATGTGTTTCTTCCAATTTAAGTTCTTCGTGATTGTAAGTCCTAGGTATTTGGTTGAATTTACGGCTTTTATATTTGGCTGATGTATCGTGTAACCGAAGTTTAACCAATCCTTGTAGAAGCCATGTTGATGACCTCACACTTTTCGCTATTTAGGGTTAACTGACTGCCAATTTTCGCACCATTCAGATATTTCTAAATCGTTTTACAATTTGTTTTGATCTTCTGATGACTTTATTTGGTGATAAACGACAGCGTCATCTGCAAACAACCGAAGATGGCTGCTCAGAATCTCTCCCAATTCGTTTATACCGATAAGGAGCAGCAAAGGGCCTATAACACTACCTTGGGGAACGCCAGAAATCACTTCTGTAGTACTCGATGACTTCCCGTGAATTACTGCGAACTGTGACCTCTCTCACACGAAGTCACTAATCCAGTCACATAACTGAGACGATATTCCATAAGCACGCAATTTCACTGTAAACCGCTTGTGTGGTACAGTGTCAAAAGCCTTCTGGAAAACCAGAAGTACGGAATCGATCTGAAATCCCTTGTCAATAGCACTCAACACTTCATGCCAATAAAGAGCTAATTTTGTTTCGCAATAACGATGTTTTCCAAACCCATGTTGAATGTGTGTCAATAGACCGTTTTCTTCGAGGTAGTTCATAATGTTCGAACAGAGTATATGTTCCAGAATCCTGCTCCATATCGACGTTAATGATATGGGCCTGTAATTCAACGGATTACTCCTACTACATTTCTTGAATATTGGTGTGACCTGTGCAACTTTCCAGTCCTTAGGTACGGATCTTCCGTCGAGTGAACGGTTGTATATGATTGTTAAGTAATGAGCTAATGCATCAGCATACTCTGAAAGGAACCTAATTGGTATACAGTCTAGACCAAAAGACTTGCTTTTATTACGTGATTCAAGTTGCTTAATGTTTCTGAGGGTATTTACTTCTGCTTTACTCATGTTGGGAGCTGTTCTTGATTCGAATTCTGGAATATTTACTTCCTCTTCTGTTGCGAAGGTATTTCGGAAGACTGTGTTTAGTAACTCTGTTTTGGCAGCACTGTCTTCGATAGTATCTCCATTACTTCGGCTACTTTTTCTTACGAAGAGCACCACCGACGTCTCTGAAAGCAACATAACCGCCCGGATCAGATGTATTCATCCCATTAGAGTCTGCTGATGGGGTTTGGTATTTCATTCAGGGCAACAGCGAACTTGGTGGTGCTCAGGACCTCTCTGTACATCACTGCTTGACCTTGACTTGGTGGCTATACCACGCTGATGTTGATTTTTCGTTACTAGGATATTACTGAGTTACCAGTGTGTCTCTATGGCAGGATCGTGGGTGAGAACACGGGAAACCAACCATCAACCGCCATAAAAGCTGTCCTTTGCTAATCGGCTGCATAATCGTCTTCCATATCAAGAAACCGAATATTTTTGGACACTTTACGCCTGAGTTAGGAACCAAATGATTGATTTTACAATTTATTATATCTAAAGGAAACAAAAAGAAGCGGTTCACATTAAGAACTAAAATAGATATGTGGGACGAGGGTTTCACCCTTTAATGTCTTTTGCTCGTTGTGTCACAGCAGTACAATGATGGCCATGCAAAGAGAATATAAACAAGAGGACTGTAGTTTGTTTTCATATTGACATTCTGTATGTCAACGCCGCTAGGATACTGCAGATGATCATAACTGATGGCATTCATAGCCTTATTACAGCACGTCGAGTATGTTGCTAAACGTGAGGTAGACCCAGATGACCTTTCCGTAGGGAGTTGTTCACATCGGTAGCAGTACGCAATGAACACTGTGGTATTTGAAAGGATCGTTGGTGTGCAAAATGCACAGATTGTCTATAACACATATTCCTACAGCGTTAATTGGTGAAGACGCAAGTAATAAAGCAAGAATTTATCAGCGTTTCTCACAGGCGAATTTAACGGAACTATTGATAGGTTTAGTTTGTTTACATTTCTACTGTATCTTCTCTTAAAGGGCAATTGTATCTAAATAGATACAGGTATAAGCACTGAAGTTAGATGATGATGTTCTATCTCAACATAAGAAAACCATGGATCAGCCACTAAATGTAGAGCGCACTCTGCTTGTTACTAATGTTCATTGCGAGGCAGCTAAACTGACGTCAAATTAATAAAACTCAGCTATAATCCAGCAATGGGGCATCAAAACTGATGTCAGATTAATAAAATATAGTAATAATCTAGTAACAACAGAAGCGCCACTAAGGAAAATTCTAATCGGAATATGTGCCTTGGCCACAGAAACATCATCATTCAAGACAGACTCCCATTTGGAAAACAGATTTATTCAACAACAGAAAGGATTGTGGTCAATATGTAGAATTAAGAAAAGAAGTTTCTGAAAACACAAGTTTAAATCTCAGTATTTTATATAAGAGAAACGAAAACACTAGTGGGTTGGAACTTTGTAAGATTTCGAAGTTTGTGCTGCAAGGGACACGTTATACGAGTATAAGTGTAGGGTTGGGCCACAAGCTGAATAGGCGGTAGAATGTTTAGGAGATTAAATAAATTACTTCCATAACTGTAGCACAAAACGAGAATCTGAATAAACAGGATACAAATTAAAACATGAAAGGGCACATGTCTGAGGATTAGGAATGTTAGGAATGGACTGTGTTCGTATGGGAAAATTCTGGGAGGGACAATAAAGTATTGTGCATGCAGTGCAAATTTCGAAACAAAGCAGTGTCTAAAATTGAACAAAATCAAGTAATTTGAACGTATTTCCTGGCAAGAACATCGGTAAACTGATAAATATATTTGCCTAGAAACGAATGTTTTGTTAAAGTCAGTCTACAATTTTGCGCCTCAATACGGAAGTACATGAATGTCTGGAGCGTGGCTTTTCATGTAGACTGCTAAGCGTAATTCTGTGTTTTGTGTGACACCGTCATTGACAGTTACCAGCAGCTCCAAGCCGGAAAGTCACTTCAGTGTAACTACCGTCTTGTTCGATAGCGTGATTCTCCAGAATATCTCAAGCCGCGGCCAATAGCTGCTGGCTTTGGTATTATGAATGACGTCGACTGAGGATGATATAACTGGCAATGTGACCTTATAAACTCACTTTTACTCTAGTGTACATCTGCTATGATTCAGCCGTGGAAGCTGCTTAAGACTCAGATTCATATCATTGGATGCAATTCTGACTTCTATTAATTTAAGATATACGAACACAGATTAGCTCCATCTTCTTCTGTCTGTTGGATACGAACTTTTACAGAATTCCATTGATAACGATTCCGAATTTTCATCGTTACATAGGGACATTTGGATATATACAAGGTGATTCAGTGGCCCCTACCCACGTTTCCATGCAGCCCGCGATGCCTTCAAATACAAGACCAAATTTTCATGTTCCCTCGCTCGCTATACACAAACTGCTAGTCCTACAGAAAAATGAATAGAAAATTTTTGTAGGAAATTTAATGTAGTTAAAATTTTGTAGTGGGATACGTTTTCACTAGAGGTCTTAGTGCTGTAATTAGTCAAGGAAAACATACAAAAGTGACCTTCAAACGCGTTTTCCTTCAGTTGCTGGAAAACCATGACCTTCAGCGGAAACATATCCCAGTACAAATTTTAACTGCATCAAATATCGCACCAAAATGTCTCATAAATTTTTTTCTGTAGGGCTAACAGTTTGCACATAGTGAGTGAGAGAATATGAAAATCTAGTGCACAGTTTTTGGGGGCATTTCTGGTTACGTTAAACCCATAAATAGGGGCTGCTGAATCACCATGTATACATGCGTCTGGTGGAGTGGCGAGTAATCTAATTATTATGGGGAAAAACGTTCATATTCAATTATACACATTTAGATAAATACTTATTTCACGTTGTTATACCTGTGCAGCACAAGTTATTTGATCCTATGTTCTATTCTTTATGTGTTTAAGGTATAATGTCTTGGTGTTGTTTTTCTTTAAATACATAATGAGAGCGCTACTAGGTGCTTATTTTATATCTTGCTTACCCTCACGATAACCTAAGAAAGAGAGCATGCTTCACAGCTACAGCTGTTATTACACTACTGTTAGTTGAAACACATGAGACACATAAGATTCCTGGCTACATTTTTAACACATACATTTTGTCAACATATATTTTTTTCTACGGTCGCGAAACCATCATGAACGATGTGAAAACTACTTCCATGATGATAACTCAACTACCACCAACAACGGAGGACACAGAAATAGAGTTCCTGAAGAAGCATTACTGGCACTGTTGACAACACCAACAGAGATGAAAGTAACACATGATATCGTATCCGGAGCCCAAGACAAGACTCCTGGTGCAAGAATCAATCGGCGACACAGCACGTATGCGAGAGCCTCGGAGAAAAGTCCTTATATCCCTTTCAAGATCAGCGGGTAATGCCCGGTACTGGCATTAATTATGAAAAATATTCCTTTAGTGGTTACAGTCGTCGGTATACTTACATAACCTGTTGATACATTCAGGCAAAAAACTTTCTGTAGCCAAGATCGCAAAAATTCTTCTTTATTGTTGATGACCGATTTCGATAAACTTTGCTGTCATCTTCAACAATTATTGTTCATTGTGAGTTAGAACCTCGTGCCACGTTACCATATTAGTGAATAAAATGTAGCACATCAAACGAAGGTTCGTCAGAAATAAACATTTAAAATTATGGACCATATATTTTATCTAAGTTGGATCATCAATAAATAGAACATATCAGAAGTACGTAAATGAATGTACAAGGACTTAAGACTTAACAATCATCTGTGAGCGCTACATACACGGACATGGCCATGTGCAGAAGGTCGTTTTTAACTGTAAATATTTTATTTCTGACAGACCTTTGTAAGATGTGCCACATTTTATCCACTTATATGGCAATCAGGAATGAAGTTCCAAGTCGTAATGAACACGTTCTGACAGCGAAACTACTGTGCTCGTAACGGTTAAGTTGAGATCGAATTGTTGGTTATTGTTAGCGTAGAGTTTACGAAAGTCGTTTATCTTTCATTGCCCACATGGGCACGTTAAAATTAATAATATTAATGAAATAGCTTATTATGCTGGTGGCATAACTACCCAATCAATACCGGCCAAAAAAGGCCAAACGTCGGAATAGTTCGTGTGGTCGGAAATTCTTGTACACTGGTTGGGGGGGAATGGCACGATCGACGCATCAGAAATGTTGGCGAGAGATGAGCGTGGGGTGAAGGTGCGTTTGAAGGTCACTTTGGAACGCTTTCCTGGAATATTTCGAAAACAGGGGCCTCCAGCGAAAATGGATACCCGAACAAAATTAAATTACCTTTAGTATCCTACAAAGAGGTCAAGATCATTTTTTTCCGTTGGACTAATGACTTGCAGGTAGTGAGAGAAGAAGAAAACCTGAAGTACGGCTTTTGACGAGCAGACATAACATTGCGGGCTGCATAACGCGCCATCGATGAGGTCAGCTGAACCACACTGTATGTACCTTCTAGCTCTCACCCTTACTTATTCGCTTAGCACTGGCTTGCTACTGCAGCTGTTGATATTCAAACAGTGCTTCGGCTTCTCCAATGTTTTTTTAAATTATTTCTATATGAAGCAT